>NC_044032.1:494512812-494812812 GCF_901765095.1 Microcaecilia unicolor
GGGTCCTACTAAAATAAAGGAACGACAAATAATCAAAATCAACACAACATCAAACACAGACCCATACCAAATAATTCAAGTAGGATACATAAATGCCAGATCAGTAGTCAATAAAACAACAATTATAACAGACTGGATCACAGCAGACAATCTCGACCTACTACTCATCAGCGAAACCTGGATCCATGACATCAAGGACCCCATAATTTTGGAACTCTGCCCCCCAGGCTACAAAATTACTCACTGGACAAGGAAAGAAAAAAGAGGCGGAGGCATAGCACTAATCTATAGATCTCACTTCACTGTAACAACAACTGCCGAGTCTATAACACCAGAACTTGAAATTGCCTCAGTCAGAATTAACCATACTATCCTGCTTGACAGCCTAAACGTTGTCTTATTTTACAGACCACCAGGTAATTGGCAAGGATGCCAATCACACTTCATGGATTTCATATCGAATACCTGTGTTTCTAACCCCAATCTACTTATTATTGGGGACATAAATATACACCTTGAAGACCCTAATGCAACCAATGCACGTGAATGTAAGGACTTCCTCGAACTATGGGATCTTAGCTGCCCTAGTATGCAAGCAACCCATGTCAAAGGACACATAATTGACCTCATCACACACAAACTATCCTCAGACCTAAACCTTATACTAACAGATACAAAATGGACAGACATACCTTGGTCAGATCACTATAAACTAAACTCCACCCTACAGTGGCGGAAAAAAGGTACACACCTCAAGCAAGAACCCACAACCTACACCACGAGAGGCCATATTGACCCTGTAACATTCTGGCAACAGATCTACAATAATGAATGGACAGCACAAACAGATTCCAAACATTATTTACTAAACTGGGACGACAGATGCAGGAACACACTAGACAAAATTGCACCATTACAAAAAAGAACTACACGAAAACAAAACTCAATATCTTGGTTCAACGAAGAACTGAAATTACTAAAAACACATGTTAGGAAACTTGAACGAGCGTGGAAAAAAATGAAAGATGAATATACACTTAATGCATGGAAACAACTGCAAAGAAAATAGAAATACTCAATAAGACAAACCAAAAGAGCATACTACAAAACCAAAATAAGGCCAGACTACAAAGACGCACATAAACTCTACCAACTCATGAATAAATTAATAGACACCACACCAGTTACCACAACCAGCACAGATACCCCATCAGCAGACAACCTTGCCAAATACTTCAATGAGAAAATTATAAAACTACGATCCACGTTTCCACTCAATACCACTGATCATGAAAAATTCATGGACTGCCTGGACCTAACTCCCAGTGAATACTCAACAGATCGAACCTGGACTAAATTCGATCTGCTAACCGAAGAAACCACCACTCAAGAAATCAACAAATTCTCCAAAACCCACTCCAAACTGGATATTTGTCCCAGCAACCTAATAAGGTTCGCCCCCCAGCGCTTCATAACAGACCTTACGTCACATATGAACTACATGTTACAACATGGACTTTTCCCCAAGGACAAAGGAAATATACTACTTACCCCTATACCCAAAGACTTAAAGAAAAAATTAAATGACACAACCAACTATCGACCAGTAGCATCAATCCCCCTGGTAGTCAAACTAATGGAAAGTATGGTAACCAAACAACTTACCAGCTACCTAAACAAATTCATAATACTACATGAATCACAGTCAGGATTTCGATCCAACCATAGCACTGAAACAGTGCTAACCACTCTCATAACCAAATTCAAACAATTAATTGCAACCGGAAACAATGTGCTTCTCCTACAATTTGACATGTCCGGCGCGTTCAACATGGTCAGCCACCAAATACTCTCGAACATCCTAGACTACTTTGGGATTGGAGGAAACGTACTTAGATGGTTCAAAGGCTTCTTAACAGCAAGAATATATCAAGTGATATCAAACTCAAAAACGTCAACACCATGGAAACCTGAATGCGGAGTACCACAAGGATCACCGCTCTCACCACCCTTTTTAACTTAATGATGACACCTTTAGCCAAATCGCTATCCAACCAAGGACTCAACCCGTACATCTATGCAGACGATGTCACGATATACATCCCGTTCAAAATGATCTAACCGAAATCACAAATGAAATCAAACACAGCCTCCAAATAATGAATTCATGGGCGGATGCATTCCAACTAAAGCTAAACGCAGAAAAGACACAATGTCTCATTCTGTCCTCACAATATAACACAAACAAACCCAGCACCATAAACACCCCAGACTACACCTTTCCGGTCTCAGACAGTCTGAAAATTCTGGGAGTCACATTTGACCTAAATCTCACACTCGAAGACCATGCGAAAAATACTGCAAAGAAAATGTTCCACTCAATGTGGAAACTTAAAAGGATCAAACCTTTCTTCCCATGGGAAATATTCCACAGCCTGGTATGATCGATGGTGCTAAGCTATCTAGATTACTGCAATGCCATTTATGCCGGATGCAAAGAACAAATCATTAAGAAGCTTCAAACTGCTCAAAACACAGCAGCCAAACTCATATTTGGGAAAACGAAATACGAAAGCACCAAACCCCTAAGAGAAAAACTACACTGTCTCCCATTAAAAGAACGAATTGTGTTCAAAGTTTGCACCCTGCTCCACAAAATCGTTCATGGGGAAGCTCCAACCTATATGTCAGACCTCATAGATTTGCCTACTAGGAACACAAAAAGATCAGCATGCACATTCCTCAATCTCCACTACCCCAGCTGTAAAGGACTAAAATATAAATCCACATATGCATCCAGCTTCTCCTACATATGCACGCAACTATGGAACACACTACCGAAGGCCATAAAAACAATGCACGACCTAACAATCTTCTGTAGACTACTGAAAACTGACCTGTTCAAGAAGGCTTACCATAACGATCCATCCTAAATACAAAATAATTAGACTTTACATGAACTAGACAAAACCGAACTCCTGTCACTTGACTGTTCAACCTCATTGCTATTAATGAAAGCTACGCAATACGCACTACCACTTTATTTCTTATGTCGAAAATGATCTCTCTATAGTCGATGACCTAACTTATGTTACAATTCACTCTATCACTCAGAAACCTCTAAGCAATACCATAATGTATTCTTCTTTACCATGTATGTATGCACCTTAATGCAATACCATTTGTAATTCTGTACCCGGTAATGGCGACCACCATTACGGCATAATGTAAGCCACATTGAGCCTGAAAATTGGTGGGAAAATGTGGGATACAAATGCTACAAATAAATAAATAAATAAATAAATAAATAAATAAATAAATATATATATATATATATATATATATATATATATATATATATATATATATATGTAAACTATGTCATGTGCCTTATAATCATGAGCTTTGCCAAGGTCCTAGCTGGTCTGCCTGTGATATGAGATGGTAGCATTAGATGGCAGCAGCATGACAGGTATGCAGCTGGCATGTTCTCTGCTTTGTTGCTGCTTCATACAACACTTTAAGCCACTCCAGTGGATTCCTCCAAATTTTGTGCAGTAAGCTTGGATGTTTGCCTTGATTAATTTGGGACTCTGTACCCATGATTTGGCAGGGATTGACACAGCTGTTTGTCAGTGGAGTCATCAGCCCTTGAACAAGGTTTAGAACGTCATGAAAAGTGTGGTTTATAATGGCTCTATTAATTCATGAATACACAGTACTGTCAAGGTCACTGTAATAGAGATGTGAATGTTAGGGCATGTCAGATTGTTGCTTTAGGAGACAGAACCATGATGTGGACTAAATCTAGAGGAGCCTTTGAGTGCATGGGGCTCATAGAATGGCAGTGTTGTATAGTAACTAAGTAAATGTAACTAGTTACTGAGCTTAAGTAAAAGTTTTTACACTTTTACTTTTATAGAAGCACAGGAAGCATTTGTTACTTTTATTTTTACCTAAGTAAAATTTTTCCAATTTTTACTATTTTTACTCAGTTGCATCTGATTCTTGTAGTTAAAAGTAAAAAGTGGAAGTGGAAGCGAGATTTAAATGACAATTCTTCAGTAAACCAGATGAAACAGCAAAACATGGAAAAGGATTTTGCTATTGCAAACCTCATCATGGAAACAGTGGATCATATCATCTTAAATTTTGCTGTTCACTGAATAAAGACTACAAGAACAGTGGAGTTGCCTATGCTTGTTGAAGTGGTTACTGGTCTCCAGCCATACTGTACAGTGATGAGTTGGTCACTTTGAAGTGGAGGTGCAACTGAAACTGGTTACAATTCTTGGTGAACAGATATATGTCTCTAACATAATAGACAGCTGGATATCCCACAGAAAAGTTTACATTTGGACAACTGTCCACTGAATTGACAGAGTCTTTAGAAAGGAAGTCTGCTTGTCTGGCCTTAAGACTGAAGGGTTCCCACACATTTGAAGTTCCTGCATCAGATCTTGAAGATATTCAAATAGAGTTTGCTTCAGACAAAAAAAATGGTTAGAATAATACAGACTGTAATTGGACAGTATGATGATGATAACAAACATGAAGAAGAAAATGCAAGTGGTGAATTAGACAGCACTAATTCTAATGCAGATATTAATGACAATGATAATAATAAAGTATTCTTTGCCATGCAGACGTCAAGCGTTTCAGAGTGTCCTTCGATCAAAACTTGCAGATCCAGTCAGAAGACATCAGTAATATTGCAACTGGACCTGATTTGATGGAATTTTTTATCAGACTGAACAATCCACTTCCTGCTAGTGCAGTTGTTAAACACCGTTTTTTCTGTGTTGATTTAATAACTCACAAGCACACTCGCAATAGTGACAGTCATCTTCAAAAGTTTGGTTTTACTAAAAGCAAAGTGGATTGACTTGTAGAGCAATAAAGTTGTTGGGATAAAAATGTCAACAATAGTTGTACATTTATTATTGATGCTGCAGTACTTTTAGTTTTTACTCAAAAAGTATTATATTAGGTAATAACTTTTTTACTTTCACCTAAGTAAAAATGTTAAAATATTTTCCACTTTACTTTTACTTAAGCATTATACCTTTATTTTTACTTTTACTTAATTACTTTGACCTAGTATTTTGAACAACATTATAGAATGGTTGTATGCCTCTTATGCCTCTCTACATGAGGTATTCAGTAGATATTGGAGTATGTCTGTAATCATTACTCATTCTGTCTGATATTCTCCCTGATACAGGATAGGCATGTGTGTGTGTGGAGATTACATCAAACATATAAATGGCTAGTGACCGTACTTACTCACAAATGCGCAGTAGGGACTTCCCTCTCTGTCCAGTCCCCACGTCAATACATGATGACGGGGGCGGGACAGAGAGGGAAACTGCGCGAAGCCGCCGATGTCGCTACCGCTCCCCCCTCGAGGTCGCCACCGCTCCCCCCTCGAGGTCGCCACCGCCTCCCTCCACCTGGCCCGAGCACTCTCTTCAGTATTGAACTTACATCGGCGAAACGCAGCACGCAGAACAGCTGAGCTCCCGTCGCCCTTTCTTCCCTGCCTGTGTCCCGCTCTCACCGACGTTACGTCACATGAGGGCGGGACACAGGCAGAGAAGGAAGGCCGATGGGAGCTCAGCTGATCTGCGTGCTGCCTGCGTTTCGCAGATGTAAGTTCAATACAGAAGAGAGGGCCCGGGCTGGGTGCAGGGGTAGCAGCAACCTCAGGGGGGAAGGGGCAGCGGCGAGGGGAGGGGGCCTTGCCAAAACCCCATACTAGCCCGTTTTAATGGGCTCAACGGCTAGTCTTATTAATAAATCAGTTTATGGATAAATCAACTAGGGGATTCTATATTCATCCTTGGATTACTGCATAGGGGCTGGAAGATATGTATAAATTAAAGGAATACCTGGATCCAGACATGACCCTTCCATGGCCATGCCCCCTTTTTTGACTCATGTAAACGTTGTGCTTGGATCCCGTACCTAAATTTATGCATGTAGAAGATGGCATTGACTGAGTAGGATGAGCTGCACTGAGCTCTTACACTGGCTTACCTTCTCTTCCCTGGAACGCCAATAGAATGGAGAAACAGAAGATGGGGTGTTAAGGAGAAGGTGTTGAACCCTCTATTGAGAACCCAACAGATGATTCCCCAGATGGTTCTTGTGTCAGTTGCAGTATATTTAGCTTTAGGTATGTCCCTTGCTGTCGGAGTAGAGCAGGGAGACTCTCTCTGACTTGAGGCATCTTTGAGCCCCATCGTCCGCCTCTACAGCCCAGAACATGTTTTGGGGATTCCAACCAGGCCCTTGGAGGGGCTGAGCTTAGGGGTTTAGTCAGTTCGGTCTGTGCCCTGGATGTCGGTGTTGAACCAGTGATAATGCTGGCTGACCCCAGAAGTCCTAGCTGTGGAGGAATCGGTGAGCAAGGTATGGTGAAGGAAGTAGAGATTCTAGTGCTTCGAGTGGGAGATGCTGGAGGCTTGCTAGTTCTAGCCCATTGAGGGCCCCTGAAACATTGTGTTCTTTGAAGCTGGTGAAGCCTGAGATAGTAACCTTCAAGTCTATCTGGACCGCCTTGGTATCTTTAGAGCAGACTGTGAGTGGGAGAGTGAATGTCCTAGAAACATCTATGTGAAGATTGAAAGACCAAGTGAACACTTTAGAAGTTATTACTCTAGCCCAAGGAGCACAATTGAGGGACATGGAAGATAGATTTAAAAGACTGAGACCAAGAGAGCCACTTTGGTTAAAGATCTTATGGCACAGCACAATAGATTGGAGGTTATGCATAATAAGCTGCGGACTTTGAATTTGAGAGTGGTTAATTTTCCAATGGTCCCTATGATATCAGCTAAAGAACTTTTTAAGAAGTGTATTCAAGAGAAGTTTGGGCTTATAGAAGAAGCTATACCACCATTCTCTTTTATTTGCCCTCTAAAAGGAGAGATGAGGAACAAGGAGTCGAAGGAGTAGTTGAAACTGTTTCCCCAGATAGTTTAAATTTAACAACTTTTATAGAGACATCTCTAGATGATGTTAAAGAAAGAGCTACTATCCTCAATATATTTGTATTTGAGTCTAATAGGATCTCAAAACATACCCCCCCCCCACATTTACTAAGCAGCACTAGCGGCTGCCGTGCGCTAATGAATGGAATGTGTTGGCATTGCTGTACAGAACCCGCTAGCATGGTTTAGTAAATTGGGGGGGGGGGGGAGGGGTAGACTGTTTTTCCATAAGAAACAGGTTGAGGTTTGGTGAATTATTTGTTAACATCTCTCACTTTTCTATTGTCTAGTGGGCTTGGACTTTGTTGCTCATGATGATTTTTTCAGTTTTGGTTGTTTACTTGCTTGTGCTCCATAATTTTTCTGTATCATTGTTATATTATTTGAAAAACATAATAAAAATAAAATAAACTTACACACATGTTTTAATTAAATCCAATTAGCACCAATAATTGCTTGCTAAAATCTCAATTATTGGTACTAAGTGGCTAATTATTCAATTAAATTCTGTGTGCAAATTGGGCATACACTTAAATTTCTTTGCATAATTTTTAGTGACTTTGTAGAATTCAGGGCAGTATGTTCAGCAGTAGAATGTGGCCATGTCACAAATGCATCACTATAATATGTATATTTTATTTATTTATTTATTTATTGCATTTCTCTTAGGCACATCAGTCCTCCAATGGCATGCTATGTTCCTTGTCTTCCATATTATATCCTGATGACCTCATCCTAACGGCATCACCTACTAGGAATGGGCTGTTGTTTGAAATGAATGCCATCCATTGATATTAGTATACACTATGTGCATATAATGTTCTCTCTCTTCACACAGTGCACACTCTTTCCCCCCTAGGGCGCATACACAAACTATCACACATTTGTGCCCTATTAGGAAATCAGTGCACACTATCTGCAGCACTCTTTAAGATGGCACACTATGAATGACATTCATTAGAAATGAAAAAAAAAATCCAAATGAAAATGGCACACATCTTTTCTGTATGTCCATCCCTCAGGGCTGTAGCAAGCTATGTGCTGCTTGTGCAGCAGCGCAGGGTGCAAGGGAAGCTGTCCATTGGCTTTCCTTTCATTGATGTCACCAAAGTGGGCAGGGAAGGAGTGCACTATGTCAGGTGTGGGCATGTCACACAAGGTGCATTTGGTGCTCGTAACACTCCTGCCATCCCTATCACCTACATGCCAAAATGTCAAGTAGTGAATGCTGATGTCCTGTCCTCTACAAGATGCTCATGCATTATAGTGTCCACTAACAACCAGTGGTGTGCTGGAGCCGGCTTGTAAGAGCCGGTTGTTCAATTTTTTAACATCTTGCGAGCCGGTTGTTCTGCAGGGTGAGCCAGCTCCGGTAAACGAGGTAAGCATGGCAGGAGGGCACCACAAGCCATGCTTACCCCGTTTACCTCAACTCCCACCACTGCCCTCGTTTGCCTGTTCCGCCCTGGGGGGGGGGGGGTTAAATCTTTTTTATTACCTCCATCCGGCCGCATCATTGAAAGCCCTGCCCATCTCTAGCCTTCCCTTCGTGAGTTCATTCTCTCAGAGTCCCACCTTCTGATGTCATTTCCTCCTTCTGCGAGGGTGAGACTCTAAGGGAGCAAACTCGAAGGGAAGGCTAGAGATGGGCAGGGCTTTCAATAACACGGCCGCTTTGATGGAGGTAATCAGGGGAGCAAGGAGAATTTCTAGGTATGGGTGGCTGGAGGGGGGCAGGGGAGAGAAGAGAATTGCTGGGTATGGGTGGCTGGAGGGGCAGGGGAGAGAAGAGAATCGCCGGGTATGGGTGGCTGGAGGGGGGGCAGGGGAGAGAAGAGAATCGCTGGGTATGGCTGGCTGGAGGGAGGGCAGGGGAGAGAAGAGAATCGCTGGGTATGGGTGGCTGGAGGGGTGCAGGGGAGAGAAGAGAATCGCTGGGTATGGGTGGCTGGAGGGGGGCAGGGGAGAGAAGAAAATCGCTGGGTATGGGGGGCTGGAGGGGGCAGGGGAGAGAAGAGAATCACTGGGTATGGATGGCTGGAGGGGGGCAGGGGAGAGAAGAGAATCGCTGGGTATGGATGGATAGAGGGGGCAGGGGAGAGAAGAGAATTGCTGCTATGGATGGATGGATGGAGGGGAGGGCAGGGGAGAGGAGAGTTGCTGGACATGTGTGGATGGAGGGGAGGGCAGGGGAGAGGAGAATTGCTGGACATGGGTGGATGGAGGGGATGGCAGGGGGAGAGGATGATTGCTGGACATGGGTAGATGGAGGGGAGGGCAGGGGAGAGCAGAGTTGCTGGACATGGGTGGATGGAGGGGAGGGCAGGGGGAGAGGATGATTGCTGGACATGGGTAGATGGAGGGGAGGGCAGGGGAGAGCAGAGTTGCTGGACATGGGTGGATGGAGGGGAGGGCAGGGGGAGAGGAGGGTTGCTGGACATGGATGGAGGGGAGGAAAGAGTGAGGAAGGAGATGAGATGAGGGAAAAGGAAGAGAGGAGAAAAATTGTACATGGATGAAGAAAATAGGCAGAAGCTGGATCCACTGGACAGTCAAGTCTGCGGAGGACCCAGCTTTTACTTACGGATGTAGGGCAAGAAATGAAGAAGAAAGGCAGAAAGTAAAGAAATAAATGGAAAGGAAGCCCTGGAAATGGAGTTAAGAGGATGGATAGCAGCAGAATCGGATACTGGGCCAGCATGATCAGAAAAACAAAGCCACCAGACAACAAAGGTAGAAAATAATCATTTTATTTTCATTATAGTGTTTAGAATATGTCCACTTTGAGAATCAAGTGCTCAACATTAAACGTTTATATTTATTTACTTATTTATGACATATTAATGCACATTAAACATGAATTAGATTGGAACCTGGGATCATTTAATTTTTTTTTTTCCTGGAGTAATGCATTGCCCCCCCTCAGGCTCTTTCCCCGGCTATAGCCAGCTCTGCAATTTGGGGGGGGGGGGGGGGGCGCAGATGTGGATCGGGGAGAGAGCCTGTTGTTAAACATTTACCAGCACACCACTGCTAACAACTATATACCCTTTACCTGCTTCTCAAGGAAAATATACACAAGATACATGAGGCAAGTATAATGCTACCCTTTTATAAAAGAAAATGTATTTACATAAAGAAACAAAGGTTAACCTATGACGAGCACATCCTTGTTACAGAATTGCTTCCTGCCACAGCAAAGTGATGCTCTCCTTCCAGGTGAATTTGTTCTTCCAAGGCAGTTAAGGGACTGCTAGATTAGACTTGAAATTACTCTACTATATCCCTGAATGTCTTCTCTATACACCTCTCTGTCTGCTTCAGCTTATCCAAGAATGCTACTCTATTTTACAGAGATTGGATTTATTCTCTGAGGACCTGAAACTCTTTGCAGCTGGCTCACACATTCAACCTCTTACCAACTAAAGCTGCATGGTATTACAGCAACAGCAGTTTAATCATGAAATTTAAAAACTAAATGAGACAGACGGCATCCTTGCCTGATATGACTTAAGACCAATTTCTTTTGAAATTGTATTGCTGGCTGTAATCCATGTTCCAAGATTGTTATACAATATTTGGAGTTCAAAAAAAAGTATACTTGGAAGCCAAATGATTGCAACCAAATAGCCCCATTCCACATGATCCAAATCCTTATCTACATTTGTAGAGAAAGATATAGTAGGGATGGCAATGAATTTGTTGAATATATTAGAATGTTGAACAATCAAGCATTATCTGTAATAAACTCCCCTGGATTAACCCAGGTTGACTTATTTCATTCAATTTTCCCTGTGTTGTCCTTAGACTCAGAGTCATAGCCATTGTATTCCATGTCAGTTAATGAGATAGGTGTGTAATAAGAAAAGTATCGCACAATATTCAGCCTACGGTGGTAAGTGGTGTCTCAGCCACTCACAGCTGCGAGGTGAACTGGCCCTAGATATTCAATGCTGGGGCATGTACGGCTCTCAGCACTGAATATCTGGGTATCACCAGTCACCCAGAAATTAACCGGGGATCTGCCAATATTCAGACTGACACCTGGTTAACTTTGACAGTCGCAAACAGAAGGCAAATTGCTCCACAGAATGGAAAATGCCAAGCAGAAAAAAGTAGAGCAACGGAAACTCTCACAGATGGTGTTCAGAATAATATTTATTAAGAATTCTTCTAAAACATGACTAGTGTTTCAGCCTTACCGGCCTGCATCAAGGGTCTATAAAGTTTAAAAATTATACACATTAAAAGGAAATATATATACATAAACATACATAAACATATATAAATATTAACATAAAAATCCATGAATAGGTTAAAAAAGTAACATACCTAGGAATTTGTTATTCAATACGTATTCCTAGATTAGTCATCAAGGTGTTAAACTTCTTGTTAACAATGTTGAGACAAATATGAGATACAGAAAGATACAAAACTAATATACATTGCAAGAAAAGGGAACAAATGTGTATTGAGGAAAAAAGGGGAGCTTTTTATACAGGTACATCAAAGAGAAAGAACTAATGTGATTCCACCATCCAAATTATATAACAAATATATAAAGGAATCTATATACATAAACAATGTGATTATTTATGTATATAGATTCCTTTATATATTAATTCAACTTTTTTAACCTATTGATGGGATACTGCCCCATCTTTCTCCAGTTGCTTAAGGATGCAGTTGTTTCTGCTGCAGCCTGCCTGCGAATTTCATGAACATTATATGGGAAACCATGATGTTATAGCCTAAATTAGTATGCATTGCGTTGCCTATTGTCATTAATGGAAAGAACACAAATGGTATTACTGATGCACATTGGAAAATGCCACTTCAGGCACAGACAGCGCCTTGTGACTCTGGGCAAGTCACTTAACCCTCCATTGCCCCATGTAAGCCGCATTGAGCCTGCCATGAGTGGGAAAGCGCAGGGTACAAATGTAACAACAACAACAAAAAAGTAGTCAAGGCGAGAGGTAATGAGAGAGTGGATGAGAGTTCGGGTGGTGTGCTCAGAGAGGAAAGGGTGAATTTTGCTGATGTTATAGAGAAAGAAGCGACAGTTCTTGGCTATCTGCTGGATATGCGCAGAGAAGGAGAGGGAGGAGTCGAAGATGACTCCGAGGTTACGGGCAGATGAGATGGGGAGGATGAGGGTGTTATCAACTGAGATAGAGAGTGGAGGGAGAGGAGATGTGGGTTTGGGTGGGAAGACAATAAGCTCGGTCTTGGCCATGTTCAGTTTCAGGTGGCGGTTGGACATCCAGGCAGCAATGTCAGATAAGCAGGCCAAAACTTTGGCCTGGGTTTCAGCAGTGATGTCTGGTGTGGAGAGATGGAGCTGGGTGTCGTCAGCATAAAGATGATATTGGAAACCATGAGATGAGATCAGCGAGCCCAGGGAAGAGGTGTAGATTGAAAAAAGAAGGGTTCCAAGGACAGATCCTTGAGGAACTCTAACAGAGAACGGGATGGGGGTGGAGGAAGATCCATGAGAATGTACTCTGAAGGTACGGTGGGAGAGATAGGAGGAGAACCAGCAGAGGACAGAGCCCTGGAACCCAATTGAGGATAGTGTAGCAAGAAGTAAGTTGTGGTCGAGGAGAGGTCGAGGAGGATGAGGATGGAGTAATGACCTTTGGATTTGGCAAGGAATAGGTCATTACAGACTTTAGATAGTGCCATTTCTGTCGAGTATAGAGGGCGAAAGCCGGATTGAAGCGGATTGAGGATGGCATGAGAGGAGAGAAAATCAAGGCAACGGCTGTGAACGGCGCGTTCAAGTATCTTGGAGAGGAAGGGTAGGAGGGAAATAGGACGGTAGTTGGAGGGACAGGTAGGGTCCAGTGAAGGTTTTTTGAGGAGAGGTGTGTCTACAGCATGCTTGAAGGTGTCGGGGACAGTTGCAGTGGAGAGAGAGAGGTTGAGGATATGACAGATGGGGGGGGGGGTGACAGTAGGAGAGATGGTGTTAAGTAAATTGGTGGGGACGGGATTGGAAGAACAGGTGGTGCATTTCGAGGAGGAAAGGAGGTGGGCAGTTTCCTCCTCGGTGATATCAGGAAAAGAGGAGAAGGAGGTCTGGGTTGGTTGGTTGAGGGAGTGGGTTAAAGGGTGAAGAGGAGGAGGAGGCTTGGTGGTGAATTCGAAGTTGATCTTCTGCACCTTGTCGCGGAAGTAGTCAGCCACTGATTGCGGGGAGAGTGAGGGGGGTGGGGTTGGAGCGGAGGGCACTTTGAGGAGGGAGTTAAGGGTGGCGAAGAGATGATGAGGATTAGAGCTGAGAGAGTTAGTCAATTCGGAGTAATAGTCCTGTTTGGCAAGGAATAGGGAGGCCTGGAAAGAGGATAGCAAGAATTTACTGCCTACAAAATAAGGATCTGCAAGTGCTCCTGCACATGGTCATCAATCCAAAAAATAGAAAAATGTCCATTTTCCTGATGTGGTAAGAAAAACCTGCATAAGTGTGTGTCGAGGCCACTTTATACCTCAGCTTTGTAAAAGGACTCCTTAGTTTTTCCAAAACTAACATTACATACTGGCTGTTTTCTATGCAGATCATGTTTTGGTGGATTTAGGATAAAAGCAGGGGCAGACTGACAGTGGAAGCTAGGGGCGAATGAGTCCCCTACTGCTGTGGGCCCTCAGGCAGTGTCCTATTGTCCCAATAGTCAGTCTTCCCCTGGATAAAAGCCTCATTTTCTAGTTTTAAATGTTGCATTTTTTTCTAGTGCTCTGGCTCCAAATCTGCCTGTTGCTCCTCTTTTACCTCAGTGTCAGAGTCTGGCTGTTGATCCAACAGTGAATCCACTATTTGTTCACAACCTTCAGATTCCAGCACAAAAACAGAGATAGTGTTCTCAGGTGTGTGGAGGCTGAAGTGTGCTAGAAGAGCATGGCATTGACTTTGCAAGGTTAGGTGGTACCACCTTTCCAATGTAGCAGCTTTCTCTGCTCAGTGGCGTAGCTATGTGGGGCCAGGGGGGCCTAGGCCCCCATAGATTTGGCCCTGGACCCCCCTGCTGATGACCCTCTCGACCCCCCCTCCCACCGCCAACCTGCCATCGCCTGCCTTTGCTGGCACGGGACCACAACCCCCGCCAGCCAAAGTCCTCTTCTTCTCGCAAAAGGCTTCCTTCTGTTATACGTGCAGAATGTCAGACTCACAGAACAAAGCCTTGCAGATCAGCTGATGTGCAAGGCTTCATTCTGTGAATCTGACATCCTGCACGTACAACAGAAGGAAGCCTTTTGCAAGAAGAAGAGGAGGACCTCGACTGGTGGGGGTTGGGGTCCCCCGCCAGCAAAGGTAGGCGATGGCAGGTTGGTGGCGGGAGGGGTGGTCGAGAGGGTCGTCGGCAGGAGGGGCAAAGTTGGTGGTGGCGTCGGGGTCGGCAATGGCGGGGGGGGGGGGGGGGGCGGGGGCGGGGGGGGGGGGACTAAAATGTGCCCCCTCACATCGGGCTCTGGACCCCCTCCCGCCGAAGTCTGGCTACGCCCCTGCCTCTGCTGGCTCATTAAAGATATGGATGTGAGGTTCAAATTCTCTGACTGCCAAAATGTCCAACAGCTTCTTGATATATTCAATGCCCAAAGGGATGTTCTTGACCTTTGTTGTGTACTGTTACTAATGAAACAAATCAGAGGAGCAAATGAAAACATGTTAGTAGAACTCTTTATTTTCCTTTATTATATGGAGAAAGATGAAGGTCATCACTCTGTGGAAGTCTGTTGTCTTTCTCTTTTGCATTCGTAGTAATTTTATCATGTGGTAATGCTAGCACACGTGATTCATGGGCCTTAAGATAAAATCAGTGCTTTTTTTTGTATGAAAAAGGTACTGGTACTCATACAGAGCCAACCTTGAGGGTGGGGTCACTATCTATGGCTCCACCCCTACAATAGCCACACCCATTTTACCAGCCATGGAGCATATTAAAAGGAATCATTGAAAATAGTACACAAGTCCTTGGGTCCAACAAAGGAACCCTTAAGAGTGACAAAAAAACTTATAAAATATGTAGACTAAAATTCAGCTGAACCCCCCCCCCCCCAAAAAAAAAAAAAAAAAAAAACTAGACCCTTGCATGCAAGTTAACGCCAGAAAAACAAAAATAGTTTCCCCTTGTACTGCTATAAAGGTAGCAGATATACATTTCAAATATTGACATATTCCATTCACTGCGTTACAAATTAACAACTAAAAATTAACACAGTTACCACAGTGTGGTAGCTGTGTTAATTTTTTTATACTAAAAATAAAATTATTTTTTTCTACTTTATTGTCTGGCCACATACTTTTTATCAATGCGTTGGTCCTAGTTTCTGGTTTCTACTTTCCTCATCTTCGCTATATTATTTATTTATTTTGTAGCATTTGTATCCCACATTTTCCCAACAATTTGCAGGCTCAATGTGGCTTACATTTGCCGTAATGGCGGTTGCCATTTCCGGATAACAGAATTTCAAATGGTAATGTGTTAAGTTGCATACATACATACATACCAGGATTTCTTGCTTGTTTGCATTTTTCTCTCCTCCTTTTCCTTTCAGCTTTCTTGGATGTTATTTTCTGTCTCTGCCCACAGCTATTTCTTTCTTACTATCCAATCTTCAATTTTCCTCTTTTTGACTGTGCTTGCCTTCAGTGTGCCCCTCTTTCCTCCCCACTTCCATCCAGCATTTCCCCCTCTTTTGACTGTGCCTATCTATAGCTTGCCCCTCTCTTCCCCACTTCCATCCAGCATTTTCCCCTCTCTCCTCCTCACTTCCATCATCTGCCCCTCTCTTTCCTCCTCACTTCTATCCACATTGCCCCTCCTCTCCTTCCTATATCCATCAGAATTTGCCCCCTCTTTCTCCTCCCTACTTCCAACCAGCATTTCCCCCTCTCTTCTCTCCATTTCCATCCAGCATTTGCCCCCTATCTCCACCCCATTTCCATCCAGCATTTCTCCCCTTTTTCACACTCTTCCCATCCAGCATTTCTCCCCCTGACACCCGTCTCTCCACATCCAGCATTTCTTCCCTTGCCCTCTCTCTCCCCACATCTGGCATTTCTCTCCTTGCCCCCTCTCTCCTCATCCAGCATCTCTCCTCATTCAGCTTCTCTCACATTCAGCATCTCCCTTTCCATTTAGCATTTCTCTCCCTGCCCCCTCTATTTCAATCCAGCATTTCTCCCTTTGCCCCCAATCTCCCCATCTGGCCTTTCTCCCTTTGCCCCTTCTCTCTCCATCTAGCATCTCTCCCTTTGCTCCTTCTCTACCATTCAGCATCTCCTGTTGCCTCCTCTCTTCCCACCCAGCATCTCTTCCTTGTCCCTTCTCTCCCCAACTAGCATCTCTCTCTTTTCCCTCTCTCCTTTCCAGCAAATTCCCTTGCCCCTCTCTCCCCATCCAGCATTTCTCCTCTTGCTCCCTCTTTCCCCATCCAGAATCTTCCCTTGCTTTCTCTATCCTCAACTAGCATCTCTACCCTTGCTCCCTCTTTCACATTCAGCATATCTCCCTTTGCCTGCTCTCTCCCCATCCAGCATCTCTACCCTTACCCTTTCTCTCTCATCTAGCATGTCCCCTTGCCTCCTCTCCCCATCCAGCATTTTTCCTTTTGCCCTCTCTCTCCCCATCCAGCATCTTTCCCCTTGACCCCTCTCTTCCATCCAGCATATTCCCTTGCCTTCTCTCTCTCCATCCAACATTTCTCTCCTTGCATCCTCTCTCCCCATCCAACATCTCTCTCCACTTGCCCCCTCTTTACCGTCCAGCATCACTCCTTCAACCGCTGCTGCTGCTGCTTTTCCCAATGAGCACAAGTGACAAGCAAATCAAGGAGTAAAGGTTGCGGGCACAGTGCTCAGATGCGCACTGTCAGCTCTGCCAATTCCCTGCCCCCTTTGATATCAACTTCCTGTTCCAAGTCAGTGGAACGACATTGCCGATGACAGTGGCCATGGGAGAGAGGCCCCCTTGTACTACTATTCCAAAAATACTAGGACAAGGGGGCATGCGATGAAGCTGCAGTGTGGTAAATTTAAAATGAATCAGAGGAAATTTTTCTTCACTCAATGCATAGTTAAATTCTGGAATTCGCTGTCGGAAAAGGTGGTTATGGAAGAAGCCATAGAATGTTATTGAATGGACAAGGAAATAATATAGTATTTCTAGGATGGGCGGGACAAATTGCTTGTTCTTTTGGCCGCTGATGGTGACAGGGTGCTGGGCTCGATGGACCCTTGGTCTGTCCCAGCATGGCGATGCTTATGTACTTATGGGGGGATGAGCGGGGAAGGGAAAAAAGGTGTCAGTACACCATACCAGCATGTACTGTCACAATAAAATCCCTGAATAACATCTACAGAAAAGCAAGTTAATGTATGTTAAATATAGGCATTAATACTAACTCTCTTTTGTACATAGACTCTTCAAGGGTCTGTAGAAAACTATAGGTTGTGAAAGGTGCTGTTACAGAAAAGCCAGAAATATATACATTTGTGTTGGTACATTTTCTGTTTTGGTTTACACATCTGCCTGAATTAGACTCACATAGTACTCATCAATCCCATAGTATATCTGAACATAATACTTGTGATATATGTATATTTTCCCCATTTTCTGTCTAAGGTCTATAATTTTCTTCAAATCAAATGGTTGTGTTTCAGGACTGGGAATTGAGAGCTAGCTGCAATATTAAAAAAAAAAAAAAGCAATATCTTACAATTGTGAACATACTCTATAATATTACAGCTTTGAGGATTCAGTCTTATTATGATGAAATATTATAGGCAATTATTGGTCAATGCATTTTAAGGATGGAAGGCACAAATTGAGTAGGTATTTGAAAAAAGCAAAAAGGAGAAAAGATGTTAAATGATCTATGTATAATGGATTGTAGGGGGCTGCTGAAAATATGTAAGCAATAAATTTGAAGAGCATTTGGAATAAAACAAGCAGTGATCTGGAAAAGATAATATATGCATTGATTTTTGAATAGTACTTTCAAATGTGGTGTGAAATTGAAGCAGTAAACCTTGGGAAAAATAATAAAGAACTTCAGGTTCAGAGAAATTCCAGATGTTTTTTCAATGTGTAAATATTTATCACTAAACTGTATCTAACAGCACAGAATGTAATATGATGTAAGCTATATAAAGCTAAACATGTGTGAAAATCTCTCTCTCTCTCTCTCTCTCTCTCTCTCTCTCTCTCTCTCTCTCTCATGTGAAAAGATAGGGTTGAACATTTGGGGATAAGGTTATCAGGGTTACGGTTAAGATTAACGTGTGCTGTTTTAGCACAGACTCCGTTTTATGCAGTGAGATCTAGTTAATAATAACTGGGGTAAAAAGCAAAATAATATATCTTAATGGTAGCCTACATTGATAACTTCCCCCCTTAATTAGCAAGTTAAACCATGGAACATAAAAACAGAGTACAGTACTGACAAAGCCACTTTTAAATTAGTAACAAGACACGTGGGATAAATGGAATCATAAATAATGAATTGTTCACATATTATAATATTTAGGCCATCATATGGAAACAGAGAGAGAGAATTTTTTAGGTTGGAAAAAAATTATATATGCATATGGTATATTTGTGTTTGGGAGCTGTTATCTACTCCATTCTTTATTTCTCTCTTCATGCCTGATTTTTCTTTAGAATAATTTCAAAGCAAAGAGAGAGAAGAAAAGGCTTGTAAATTCCACATTGTTTATGTAGTTAAGTGAATAAACTAAATGGCCTGATTAATCCTCATTTGCTGCAGATTAATTACTACTGCTATTACTACTAATCATTTCTATAGCACTACTAGACATACACAGCACTGTACAGATTATTTGATTATGTATTTATTCTCTCCACTAGCCTCCTGCCTGGGGCAACAGACAGCCCTTTGAATTAGTCCTAGATTCAAGTACAGTATGATGCCGATTATCCAGACTGTCCTTGGCAGGGGGTGGACCGGAAAATTATAAATCCAAATGACTGGACAAACCAATATGGTGATTACTGATTATCAGTTAAGAGCTCAATTTGCTAAGGGTTTAAGTGGCTCATTTTAAGACTTCAGCCCTTATATTCAGCTGCTATTCAGATGTCGCTGAATATTGACACCTGTAGCATTATTAGCTCACAGAAGAAATCTGCTCAGAGGAATATAATGGGCATTTCAGCTTTTACCACCAACTGATTTCTACCACAAGCTAAAAATGCTAACACAGCTTAGTAAAAGACCCCCTACGTTCCCAAATTGGGCTCTATGAAAACTCACCAGCTTTGAGATCCTAAATATAGGTACCAGAAGGTAGATATGGAAAGGGGTAGAATCAGGTTAGGTGAAGGAACGTTAGGTGTCTAATTTGAATTCAGTCTTCATATTTAAAAAAGGCACACTTTGCAGCTCTTTTACAAAGTTTCAGTAAGCCTAACATGTATTACCGCAAGCTAACTCGGGACTACCGCTGGCTAAATGCAGGTGCCAGTGGTAGTTCCGGCATGTACATTGTTTCACTGCAACATGGATTCTCTGGTGGACTGGTCTAGCAATGAACCATAGAATCCATTCAGAAGTTTAAAAAGTTGCATATAGAAAATGTAGTAAAAGCGTCATTGAGGACAGCCTCACAGTCCACCAGAGAATCCATGTTGCAATGAAACAATATACATGCCCTGAATGTGGTAAAGGCTTTAGGCAGAAGGCAGACCTCACAATACACAAGAAACTCCACAATATAGTGAAACTGTTTACATGTTCTGAGTGTGATAAAAGCTTTGGTTGGAAAGAAAACCTCACACACCATCAGAGAATCCACACAAGAATGAAACCATTTACATGCACTAAGGAGGTAAAAGCTTCAGTTGCAATGTTATAAAAAATATAAAGCTTGGCATCAGGTAGAATAATGGAAAAGTGACATCCCAGGAAAGCAATAGGGCAGCCTAGAGGGCACTGCAGTGGACTTTGTAAAATGCTCCTAGGTATACATCTCACTATTGCTCCTTACCTTGTCTGCTAAGCCCCGCAAAACCCACACAAAATCCACTGCCCCCAACTGTACACCACTACCATAGCCCTTACGGGTGAAAGGGGCACCTATATGTGGGTACAGTGGGTTTCTGGTAAGTTTTAGAGGCCTCACATTTTCCTCCACAAGTGTACATAAGTGTTGCCATATTTGGACAGACCAAAGGTCCATCAAGCCCAGCAAGGTTACAAGTACCTGACAAGATCCCAAAACAGTACAATACATTTTATGTTGCTTATCCCAGAAATAAGCAATGGAGTTTCCTCAAGTCCCTTTTAATCATGGTCTATGGACTTTTCCTTTAGGAAGCCGTCCAAACCTTTTTTTAAACCCAGAAAAGCTAACCACCTTTACCACATTCTCTGGCAACAAATTCCAGAGTTTAATTACACATTGAGTGAAAAAAAATTTCTCCGATTTGTTTTAAATTTACTACTTTGTAGCTTCATTAAATGTCCCCTAGTCCTAATATTTTTAGACTGATTCTACAGTAGTTTGAACTTTGTTATCCTCTATGAATGCTTTCCTGTGACTGAAACTTTTCTTATGGTCTGTATCCTAATGGCTTGATTTTGTACATTTTGCATTTGGAAGTTTTTTATTTGAAAATAGACCGAAAAACAAAACGTTCAAATCACAAAACGTTTTTCAAAACAGTATTTTCGAAAGAAAAGATAGATGTTTTTGTTTGTAGAAAATGACCTTCTTTCCTGTTCAAAATGTGGACGTTTTGTGTAAAACCTCCAAATTCAGATTTAGACGTCGTATCGAAAATACCCCTCTTAGTCACAGTTAGTACAGATGCACTTAGAGCCTCCGCAAAGTGGACCCATGCTAACTGCAAAATTGTTGGTTAGACATGGTAGTTGACAGCTATAATATATTCTCCATGCTCATTCTCTGTCCATGTCTTACCTAGTAATAACCCCCAACACAAAATACTTTTAAATTGTGAATTAGCACACACTAATTCCAAAAATAAGACAAAAACAGTTACCATATTTGTGTAGTAGCATAATACATACCAATTTGCATATTAAGGGTCTAATGCACTTTCATAAAAGGTCCCCACATCTATATAACCAATTACATTGTAAACAAGTCTTAATAAACAAACTCTTCAACAATCTCTTTGACCATTCCCATCAACAATTTGTTTCAACATTGTTGAAACAACCTACTTGAATTTGCCTGTGAAATGTTATAAAACTTTTTTCCTGTTGAATATCTTTCAGTAACCTGTTCCAAACCTGTGTGTGTGTGGGGGGGGGGGGGGGGGGGGGCAGGGCCAGACCCCTCCTGGGTGTCCCATATTTGGAAGCCAAAAAATTTGTCAACCTTACCTATGTGTCTTTAAAAAATAGACTGATGACCTGTTATATGTCATGTATCTGGGCATAAGTGGTTCTGAATATTGACCAGTGAATTTATAACTTTTGGAGAAGGAACATTCACAATGTGCTGGACAAAATCACATAGATCCAGTTTAGGGGGGTCAAGATGCCAAACTGGGCATTGATCCAAAACCTATAATGTTAAATTAATGCTCAACTATCTGCAACAAATCATCTGAGCTAATAACGTAGGAAGAACTCAGAGTGAAGGCTACCAGCTGCACAGGATCATGATGCTCATATGAGGATGCTGGCTTTACGTGGCCAATTTTCATCCAAATCAAATCAATTTTAGTTTTAAAATTAATTGCAACATGTTCACACTCTAGAATAGAAGGTTTTGAGGCTCATTATCAAAGCACATAGACTTACACAGTTATATAGGTTACTGTCTAACTTTGTAAGCCTATGTGCTTTGAAATTAGCACCTTTATCACTTAAGCAGCAGCAGCAGAAGGATTAATTAGTTTAGACATTATGACGTGAACTTTAGAATTCTTAGGCACCGTTTCAAGTTTTTTAAAAAGTGGATTTATATGTATAAATTAGTGTGTAAGTATAAATCATGGTTTAAAAAAAGGTGCAACTGAATTTTATAACAGGGTGCTTAGGTTATGTGAGCAGGAACGCACCTATTTTAATGCTATTTATAAAGACACCAAGGTACCCATGTGACTTAATAAAATATTAGTGCAACTCTGACTGCCAAATTGCTTACCTTCAAGGTGCAGACATTACACCTGCTAGACAGTATGTATTTTATAAAATGTGTGTGTAAATGGCAATGCCGCACATGTCCCACCCAAACTCTGCTTCTATGCATGCCTAAGGGATACATTTTTAAGGAAGGTGCTGACATTTATGCACCAAGAATGTGCATAAATGACCAGAACATCGGCATATATGCACATGTTTAAATGCCAACATTTCAGCTATGTACTATTCAATAAAAAGGCACCTAAATGTGTGCTTATTAGATATTCCATTACTATTATGCTTACACCCAGTATGCCTCTGTTACTTGAATTTCAGTTTTGTTAATATATATTTCATGGTAGTACTATTATTAGGTCTCAATTTGCTGCTTTCAAGTTTTCCTCTTTCATTCTGTCTCTGTCTATACTTGCTCATTTTACTATTGTTATGCTGTTAACAAAATTATAAGTTTGATATTAAACTGTAACATCTGTACACCGCCTTGGGTGAATCTCTTCATAAAGGCGGTTAATAAATCCCAATAAATATATAAATGTGATGGTGCATATTTTGAGGGTGGGTGTACACATGAGTAAAGTGTGGGCAGAATATGGGCAGGGCACACAGTCTGCATGTAATTATGGAATGCTATACTTTGCATGTTTGTTTGAGTCATCTAGGTGTGAACATTTAAACCAGCTCAACGGAAGCTGTAGGCAGTCAAGTCTAAAATATAGGTGCACCTGCTATGTTAGGTGCCTTCTTGGTACCAGAAATTGTGTGCCCCATTATTGAATGGTCATCCTACTATACAACTACATGCCATCTTGGATCAGGCATACTTTTAAATATGTCCTAATTTTATGACTCTATTTATGCATTGAAAACACAGTTCTATGCATGAGGATGGTTTATAAAATTACCCTATGAACAGTTCCTCATTTTTACCATATTCCCCTGGATTCTATCTATGGTACACAGAGAACATACTCAATTTGTGCACACAATTTATTTGAGTAAAGAAGCAATTAGCACTGATAATTGGGTGCAAATAATCAAGTATCATTGCTAATTGTCAATATTTAGAACTTATGTGTGCATCCTGCTATGTGTTATTCTATAAAGATGCAAATATAAATTCTTGCACATGGATCCAAAAAGGGGGCATGGGTATTCCAAGGATTTGCACTCAGTGTTCCAGACTACATCAGATCTGTACCTAATTTAGACATGGGGATTTGCAGCAGGTTTTAGTTGGTGTAAATCCTTGTGCCTAAAAGTTAGGGAGCCAATTTAATAAGTCATGGAAAAAAGTGGCCTGCGGAAGTGTGAGCGCATCTTTTGTGCATGGGCCAGGCCAGTTTTTGCCACATCCTAGAAAAAGAGCCTTTTTGAAGCAGGGCCGCCGAGAGGGGTGGGCAGGGGGGACAAAATTCCCCGGGCCTCCAGGGGGGCCTGGCACCGGGGTCAGGCCGCCGGCGCTGCAGTCCCCGGTCTAACCTGCCTGCCCTGGCGTCCACCACTTGTCCCCCTGCATTAAAATTGGCAGCGCTTCAGCTCCGTTTGGAAAGGCAGATCGCCTCCCTTCTGGCCCTCCCTGTGGAAACCGGAAGTTACATCAGATGAGGGCGGGACACAGTGAGGGAACGCCTGAAGGGAGGCGATCTGCCTTTCCAAATGGAGCTGAGGCACTGCCAATTTTAATGCAGGGGGCCCGGTGGTGGATGGAGCCGAAGGAAGGCAGGTTAGACCGGGGACTGAAGCGCCGGCGGCCTGACCCCGGCACCGGGCCCCCATGGAGGGCCAGCCCGGGGAATTTTGCCCCCCCTGCCCACCCCTCTCGGCGGCCCTGCTTAAAAAAAGGCTCTTTTCTAGGATGTGGTAAAAACTAGCCTGGCCCATGCACAAAAGATGCACCCACACTTCTGCAGGTCACTTTTTTGCATGGCGGACGGAGCTGAGGGCAGGCAGGTGAGACCAGGGACTTCAGCAGCGGCGGGGGTTGGCAGCGATGGCAACAGCGGGGGGGGGGGGGGGGGGGGGGGGGCTTGCCCCAGGCCTGGCTTGGTCTCTCGGCGCCCCTGTTTTAAGGGGCCTGAAAATGGATGTGCGGCAAAATAAAAAACAGCCTGAGACCTTCCTACTACCTATTGACTTAGCAGTAAGATCTCATATGCTACCCAAGTAGTAGGCATGCAGCACATGCCCACTGTCATTTACTGCCGGGTAAGCGCCACACAGTGGAAAATAGAAAATATTTT
Source organism: Microcaecilia unicolor (assembly GCF_901765095.1). Classification (NCBI taxonomy): domain Eukaryota; kingdom Metazoa; phylum Chordata; class Amphibia; order Gymnophiona; family Siphonopidae; genus Microcaecilia; species Microcaecilia unicolor. Next base: position 494,537,189 of record NC_044032.1, read on the forward strand.
CTACTGCGTGTTTGTAGCGCACGCCAAATTTAGAATTACCACCCAGGGCACGTGGTAGCCAGGCGGTAATGCTGATTTGGTGCATGCTGGACGCTTTAGATTTACTTTGGCTTGGCGTTGGGTATATGTTGTTGCATTTTGATGCCCTCGCCGGGATATTTTGCCTCAACATTATAATTTGATTTATGGAGCTAGGATACAGAATCAACACAGTGATAACCTAAATGAAGGGAGATGAAAGCGAGAAAAATGCAGTTGAGATGTGCTAATAAATAAATGTAAAATGTAGGTATAATTAAAAGAAAATCTATGGAAACAGAAAGAGTGAATGAGCAGTGTTAATTCATTCCAGGCTGTCAATGACCTTTAGTGCAAATATTGATTGATGAGTTTACTGAAATCCTTAACAAAAAACATTTACAAAAGGAGGTAAAGGACATGTTAAAATCACGATCTGTTGTTTGTACATATAAGTGTAACATATCACCTTTCCCAGAACTTAAAAATATGACAAATAAGATATCTAATTGCAAGATTAAAAATAATAATAATAAATTTCATATATATAACAAATCACTTGTAAAAAAAACCCCTAGATTTTAAAAGATTGTACCATGTATGTAAAACAAAATGAACTTTATATAAAATGGAATACAATAGAATAAAACAAGGGGAGCTTTATATATAAATATACAAGATCAAGGTTTTATGATCAAACCAATAAAATATGAATATAAAAAGTGTAACATGGCAAAATGGATATAAAACGTGTACCATAAAAGCTACAAAAATGGTTTTAGTCTATATTAAGACCGTGTGGTGTCAATGTGTTCAGCTGATATATGAGTCTCTGCTCAGTGCATAATAACTGATTATCTGTCACCTCCTCTGCAATTTGCTTTAAGAATTCTGAATACAAAAAAGTTTAAATCACTAATTGCATGTCCAGCTTGACTACTGCTAACAGAGGCCCGAGATATGGTGCTCCTCTTTTGTAGTGATGTCAGACACCCATTTTTGTTTCAGCCTATGGGGATGTCTCCCTGCTTATCCAATCCCAAGCCTTCTCCTATTTGGCACCAATTTCTAACTATGAACTTAGCTTAATCATCTAGTTGCTCTATATTGTATTTTGAACATGAGATTGGCATCTCTCATCTTGAGCTAAAGGTGAAACACCGCCAGCTTTTCCTTTGTGCCTCTCTATAGTTAAATAAAAATGTCATCAACATACCTTCTATAAAAAAAAAAGAAAAAACTATTTTCATTTTAAACAGATGATCCTGTAAATGAAGTCTTTCAAAGATTGGTGAAATATAAATTTGTGATATCAGGGGCCATAGTGGCCCCCATAGTTGTTCCTTTCATCTGTTGAAAAAAATCTTTGCTGAAAACAGAAGTAATTCTATGTTAAAGCAATGGTTGCAAGAGTAATAAATGGTTTGGTATTCTGCGATGTGCTTCATGTCTTCTCAAAGTTTCTTCAATTACTATGGAGAATATTCATGTATAACAAATCGATGTCTAAGGTGACCAAAATAATATAAGTAAGGTAAGAGTGTTTGTACTCCTACATAATGTATCCATTTTTATGTTCTTAGGTTTTTATGTGTATGGATACTCTGACTCCTGAAGCAGGCATGTTTTTGCTGAAACACGGGACCGTGTTGAGTCTATTGTATCTGGTCTTTGGTAATACAGATTTTTATCCATCTACTTCTGGAATCCTGCTTGATTTGGTTGTCCTGCATCCCTTCCTTACTCTTACTAAAAATCTACAAACCGTGTCACTCCTTCCATTTGCAAGGCAGCAAATTATTATCTATACCTTTTGTTGAAAAGGTACATTTTTCTGATACAAGGAGCTACTCGCTCTCTATCGCAGGGTCAGGCAAATTAAATAAACTAACAGTCAGAACCAGAAAGAAACCCTATGTAGATGGAGGTCCAAAAAGAAAACAAAGTAGGTCAGGATAAAGGCAAATCCACAAGGAACCAAAGAGAAGTCCAAAACAAGAGATTTATTGATAAAGTACCACAACTGAGCAGACCCAACATGGAGTTGTATTTCAGTAATGGTCACCTGCCTCAGGGGTCACAGAATCTTGTGAAGTTATTCTGATAGCACAGCACTGAACAGTGTTGTCACATTGTTCAGTGCTGTGCTATCAGAATAACTCTATATATAATTCTAAAACTTATCCACCACAAAGCTGAATAAAAAGATACCTTAATCATGGCACCAAGGCTTCAAAATGGATGTTTGGGTGCATAAGAGTGATGACCAGCAGGAAAAAAGAAGTGATAGTGCCCTTGTACAAGTCTCTGGTGAGGACCCGTTCAGAATACTGTGTGCAATTCTGGAAACCACACTTACAGAAAGATATAAACAGGATAGAGTCGATCCAGAAAGCACTACAAAATTGGTCAGCGGTCTCGGTCATAAAACATACAGAGATCAGAGCAGTTTACCAAAACCTAAACATGTTTTGCTAGCAGGTTTAAATCTTGACATCCATCTGTTAGGACATCAACGTTCAATCCCCTTTTGAAATAGGGAATAAATATGTTCCCTTTCGAACCCCCTAGTTACTGCCCAAAATACATCTAGACCACAGTTGAGTTTTTTTTGAGGTACATATCCTGGCTTTGAAAAATGGCAACCTAGATATTTATACAGTACATGATCAAATTTATATGCCAATTCATGCACATCTCAAATATGAATAGCCCTTCTAAAATTTAGAATAGCAATGTAGTGGCAGCTTTACCAGTTGATATTTATATCTGTTCTGCATCACTCATAATCTCTGGTTAATTTCTCATTTGGACCTAGGAATTGGAGGAGTACTTGAGCGTGGGATTTTGTTTACCACTGGCATTCAAAACTACCTCTCTGCAAAAACTTTGATTTTTAAGGGATCAGCTCCATCTTTCTGGATGCACATGTTTACAAAAGAGGAATAGGAAGATCCCCTTGATGGAGACACGACTCTCAGGGGAAGGAGATTCTTTATTAGGCACCAAACTGATGACCCAACACAGGCCAGTATTTCGACGGTAAAAAACACCTGCATCAGGGGTCACAGTGCTTCAACGGAGAAATGCTTATGCTCATACAGTGCCTATATAATGTATCCACATAGTTGAACACGGTGCAAGTACTGCCAAAACACTATGAGCCCTGTTAACAAAGGTGAGCTAGCATTTTTAGCGCATTGTAAAAATTAGTGTGCACTCACCGCGTAGACTCCTATAGGAAAATTAAGGGGTCCTTTTACCAAGGTGTGCTGAAAAATGGCCTGTGGTAGTATAGACATGAGTTTTGGGTGCACACAGAATTATTTTTTCATGCACCTACAAAAAATGGCGCTTTTTTTTGCCTAAAATGGACATGTGGCAAAATGAATATTGCCATGTGTCCATTTTGTGTCTGAGACCTTACCGCAAGCCAATGACCTAGCAGTAAAGTCTCATGTGGTAACCGGGCGGTAATGGTCTACGCACATCAAATGCCACTTGACACGAATAGCTGCCGTGTGCCAGAAAATAAAAAATATTTTTCAGACGCGCATAGAGGACACGAGCCAAAATTGAAATTACCACAAGGGCCATGCGGTAACTGAGTGGTGACTCCAATTTGGCGCGTGTTGGGCACACATAGAGGGGCATAATCAAACGGCGCTGCCCAAATAGATGGCTGGCCATCTTTGGGGCTGGCTGCACAAAGGGGCGGAGCCAACCGTATTTTCGAAAAAGATGGCCGGCCATCTTTTCTTTTGATAATATGGTTGGGGGCCGGCTAAATCTCAACATTTAGGTCAAATGTTGAGATCGCCGGGTTTACAGATGGCCGGCTTTGGTTTTCGGCCATAATGAAAACCGGGCCCGGCCATCTCAAACCCGGCGAAATGCAAGGTATTTGGTCGTGGGAGGAGCCAGCATTTGTAGTGCACTGGTCCCCCTGACATGCCAGGACACCAACCGGGCACCCTAGGGGGCACTGCAGTGGACTTCAAAAATTGGTCCCAGGTGCATAGCTCACTTACCTTGGGTGCTGAGCCCCCCCCACATTCCCCCAAAAACCCACTCCCCACAACTCTAGACCACTACCATAGCCCTAAGGGGTGAAGGGGGCACCTATATGTGGGTACAGTGGGTTTTGGGGGGGGGGTTTGGAGGGCTCCCATTTACCACCACAAGTGTAACTGGTAGGGGGGGATGGGCCTGGGTCCACCTGCCTGAAGTGCACTCCACCCACTTAAAGCTGCTCCAGGTACCTGCATACTGCTGTCAGGGAGCTGGGTATGACATTTCAGGCTGGCATAGAGGCTGGCAAAAAAATGTTTAATTTTTGTTTTAGGTGGGAGGGGGTTGGTGAACACTGGGGGAGTAAGGGGAGGCGATCACCAATTCCCTCCAGTGGTCATCTGGTCAATTGGGTCACTTTTTTGAGGCTTGGTTGTAAAAATAAATGGACCAAGTGAAGCCGGCGAAATGCTCGTCAGAGCCGGCCATCTTTTCCCCATTATCGGGCAAAGCCGGCCATCTCGTAACCACACCCCCGTCCCGCTCCCATCCTGCCTTCTGTATCCTGCCAAAACGCCCCCTTGAAGTTTGGCCGGCTCCACAACGGAAAGCAGTTGGCTCCGGCCAAAATCAGCTTTCGATTGTACCGATTTGGCTGGTTTCAGGAAATGGCCGGCCATCTCCCGATTTGTGTTGGAAGATGGCCGGTGATCTTTTTCGAAAATAAGCTGGATAGGCGCCTATGTGGCTTAGCAACAGGGCCCTTATGGGCATCCACAAAGTTAACACACGCTAAAGTTTAGCACATGCTAAAAATGCTAGCACGCCTTTGTAAATAGGGCCCTATGTTTGAAAAGACTGTCATGACAATGAACATTATACATACATATATGATGCATCTTCAGTGTATATAGTTCCTAGTAATTCTGCTCTTGTTTTGAACATCTTATTTTATATGATGGTTTTTTTCTATTCTGTATGGCATAAAAAATATGTGTTCTTTAGTGGTAATCTATATATATATTTTACAAAAATTCATTCTCATCATGCCTTTTTTTTTTATTAATACTAGTGTGATTTTAAACTTGCAGCCTTTGACATCTAACTTCCCATTTAGATATCCTACACAAAGTTATTTTTCTAGCCAACCAGCTCTTTAGTAAAGCTTTTAGCCAATATTATCTTTGATGTGTAAAATTACTTTTTTTTTTGCCTTCACAATAGTTGTATTGTAAATGTGAATAAAAGAAGTACATGTGATTTTATTATGGGTGGATTCAGAAATTCTCTATTCTAGGTTGTCTAAACTCTTCCGAGAACCATGGATTAAGTGTATGCTCTTTTCTGGGAAGCAAATTTTGCAAACCACCAAATTATGTCCTGCTTTAGTCAATTCTGATTCCCAATGGCTTACTGTCTGCTTTGTGGCCACATTTTATTTTCAGATTTCTCTAGCCAAAGATAAAATTTATCTGGCTGAACTCTTACCATATCTGTGCTTTCCTGACTGTTTCTTATTTTAACATCTACTTATAAGAAGAATTCTATGCAAGTTGGTCCATTCAGGATAGCAGGTAATGTAAAAAAATATATACTTTAATCTTAAAGGAAGTTTATTAGATAATGACAAAAAATATAACTGAGAGTCTACAATTATGTACCACTTGAGCATCTGAATGTACACAATACTAGAACTTTCGTGGGCAATTGTACACTTGTAAGTGTAAGTGGTAGCAGGGCAACTAAGTGTTATTCTAAAAGAGTGTGTGTAAATGGCATGGGGGGGGGGGTGTTCACATAAATGGAATATGAGAAGGGAATGGGTAGAGCAGAATATGTGCCCTTGTCGCATTTACATAACTGAGGTTATGACAGGTCTATGGCTGGTATAACTGCTGGCATGTATAAGTATGCCAATGCCGGATTACGATATTATTCTATAACAGAAATATAGGAAATCCACTCACTAAGGGCCCCTTTTACCAAGCTGCGGCAACAGGGGGCCGGCACTGGCATTGGTGTGTGTTTTATATGCACACTGAGGCCACCTTTGAAGTCTCACCTTCCTGCAGGAAATGGCCATGTGGCAAGTAAAGCATTGAAGTGGCGGTAAGGGTTCCTGCGTTAACCAGCAGTAACTGGACAGTGATTACTGTCAGGTACACTCTGGCGCTACAAATGTAAATACATTTGTGTAGCACTGGAAATGATGGCGCGCTAGAAGTGGGAAGTACCACCGGGCTGCTGCGGTAGCACGGCGGTACTTCCTATATAGCGAGCAGTAAGCCTGCATTGGGCTTACCACCGTTTAGTAAAAGGAGCCCTAAGTATCTATCCAGCTTATTTTCAAAGGAGATCACCGGCCATCTTCCGACACAAATCGGGAGATGGCCGGCGATCTCCTGAACCCGGCCAAATCCGTATAATCGAAAGCCGATTTTGGCCGGCGCCAACTGCTTTCCGTCACGGAGCCGGCCAAACTTCAAGGGGGCATGTCGGTAGGGTAGCGAAGGCGGGACAGGGGCGGGATGGGGGCATGCTCACGAGATGGCCGGCTTTGCCCGTTAATTGAAAAAAGAAAGCCGGCCCTAATGAGCATTTCGCCGGCTTCACTTGGTCCCTTTTTTTTCAGGACCAAGCTTTAAAAAAGTGCCCCAACTGACCAAATGACCACCGGAGGGAATTGGGGATGACCTCCCCTTATCCCCCAGTGGTCACCAACCCCCTCCCACCCAAAAAAAATATTTTTTTTGCCAGCCTCTATGCCAGCCTGAAATGTCATACCCAGCTCCCTGACAGCAGTATGCAGGTCCCTGGAGCAGTATTTAGTGGATGCAGTGCACTTCAGGTAGGTGGACCCAGGCCCATCCCCCCTACCTGTGTACACTTGTGTTGGTAAATGTTAAGCCCTCCAAAACCCCCCAAAACCCACTGTACCCACATGTAGGTTCCTCCCTTCACCCATAAGGGCTATGGTAGTGGTGTACACTTGTTGGGAGTGGGTTTTGGGGGGGATTTGGGGAGCTCAGCTCCCAAGGTAAGGAAGCTATGCACCTGGGAGCTATTTTTGAAGTCCACTGCAGTGCCCCCTAGGGTGCCCGGTTGGTGTCCTGGCATGTCAGGGGGACCAGTGCACTACAAATGCTCCTCCCACGACCAAATGCCTTGAATTTGGCCAGGTTTGAGATCGCCGGCATTAGTTTCCATTATCGGCAAAAACCGATGCCGGCCATCTCAAACCCAGCCATCTCTGACATTTGGGCGGCCCCAACCGTATTATCGAAATGAAAGATGGCCAGCCATCTTTTTCAATAATACGGTTCAGGACTGCTCTTTGCAGCGCTGGCCAAATAGATGGCTGGCCATCTATTTGGCCGGAGCCGTTCAATTATGCCCCTCCACGTGTACAAAATATCAAATAATATACCTTTATTATTAAAAACTAATCTTGAGATTTCCCTTAACAATGTATTCACCTCAAATATTAATTATCACATACTATAACACAGCATAACCATTCCATCTTCTTGACATTACCCAAGCACATTACTGTTTATCACAATGTACATATTATGAATTTTTGGTGGCAATATTCAATAAACAGTTGTTAATTCACTTCAACCCTTTCATGTTTAAGTGCATAATACCGTTCATTCAAATCAAAAGTTCCAGAGTACTACGATCAGTAATACAGGAATTTTATCGTTCCATTGTTTTAGCTTTATATATATGTCCCAAAATTTGCTGTCAATTCTTGCACTGCAAAATGCTTAAACACAGTTCTTTTATGGTCATATGTCATCTTAATGCTGTGTTACCAACTTGAATATCCACTCTTAATCACCACCATGTGATAACTTGTTCTCAAAGCCCTGTAATAATTTGATCTCAAAACCCGTCATGGTCCATGTTTCGCTACCAGCATCATCAGGGATTATGACTGTTAAACTCGAACCAATTGTATGAGCCTTGTTTCTGGTACTTGCCAAAGCTGAGCCTTGTCCTTGAGTTGCTGCCTGGCCTGGTCTCAGAGTTCTGGCCATACCAGTTTCCTGCTTTTGCATCTCTTTGTGGTCTTTGGAGGTGATCTCTCTGCCACAGTCAGGCCTGCAACTGTGGTACAAGGGCTCATCACCCCAAAACACAATGTGCATCAAGATTTACACCAGGTATCAGCTGGCATAAGTCCTTGCACCCAACGTTCAGCACGGAATTTGGTGCTCAACACTATTTTTGTATTCACAGACCGGTGACTTGAGTCTCAAGAGTTAGCCCAGCCTAGGTATAAGTAAATGAGATGAAGTCTGCTAGCCAATTGGATAAAGTGTATTTATTGATTGCTGATCCCATTATGTTTGGGTCAAAAGAACAAAAAGCTGGATGCTGTGTATGAGCTTTAGTTCCTCCATATAAAAGGCCAAGGATTACTTTCAGTCCTAGGTGTGCAGTGCCCTCATACCAGATGTCAAGCTTCTTCCATTTAAAATTATATGACCATTTAGTGGAAACTTTTCTGGAAGCAAGCAGATCTTGGAATACACCCTCATGCCATTGGAGAGAATCTATTTCTAGCTTCTCCAAGCCATGAAGGCCAAGGAATGAAGGTTAGAATGCAAAAGAGATCCCTCATCCTGAGTGATGAGAGTCAGAAAGCACTTCAGTTTCCATTGGTCCTCATAGGCCAGCTCCAAAAGTAGAGGGAACCATATCTGTCTCAGCCAGTAAAGCATGATGAGGGTCAAGGACCAACTGTCTTGCTTGAGTTTCAGCAAAGTCTTCCCTACAAGAAGTATGGAAGGATATACGTACAGCAGGCATTGCCCCAATTAAGGAGAAAGACATTTGATGCTAGTCTGCCATGTGACCACAGCTAGTGTGATAGCTATATCCTCAGTTGTGTGCTTTGCATAAACACAGTCCCAATCCAACTCCCTTCTTATGTAATAACTTAGTTTGTATTAATAACCAACTAACTATATTTAAACCAGAGAACTGTATCCTGAAGACGTTGATTCATTTGAGTAATAAATCTGTATGGGTAAAAGTAGCCGTTAGGAGCCCGGTATGTAGTTTATCTTAGAGGAGGGTTTATTATCTTTGATGCTGTCATTTACTTCATCTGCACCTGTCTTGGAGTGTGAACACATCATACAGATCTGAAGATGGGAAAACCTTGCTCTGATTGGCTCTGTGTTCTGAAATGATCAGTTGATAAATAGAGATGTGATCTGATAAACTAGAGGGGATACAGACTTCAATGTATTTCTCCACCTCGTTTGTGGTATTCTTGTGGTTGATTGGTTTACATTCAAAATTCCCATGACAGATTAGTTTAAGAGTTTCTGTAGACCAACAACAACTGCAAATGTGGATATGTGCCCCTGGTACAGATATTTTCAAAGAAAGGGTTACTGGGTATCTTATAGATTTCATTTCAGCTATCTCCTTGAGGATATTTTGCCATGAGATTTTGTTGAATAATTTGATGTGATTAAGTACCCCTTTTCATTTACTCATGGAATTTGGATTTAGCTCAAGCTTTTTTTTAGTAGCAGTTCAAGGTGAGTAAAATTCAGGTAGGCTAAGTATTTTCCTGTCCCTGGAGGGCTTACAATCCAAGTTTTGTACCTGAGGCAATGGAGGAATAAATGACTTGCTGAAAATCAAATGAGATTTGAATGTGTCCCTGGTTCTCAACCAGCTGATCTAACCATTAGGCTTTTCATCGAACCAATCTTTTATTGCTGATTTATGGGTTGTGAGACTCTCCTTAGAGAAGTAATGGTTTTCATTCTGCGATTTCTTGGCCTTTTTTGAATGTCTGACACCTTTGTCACTTTTGTATGCTATTTTTCTGCATTATATTTTTACAAGTAAAATAGGGAAGCAATTCTATAAACTTTAGGTGTTGGTCACCCTTATAAAAACGGTAAGTTAAACATATAACATGCAAATTACAGAAAACCAGACATTTTGCAAAAGTACTACTTATGGGCCTGATTTTATAACATGCTTACTTTTACGTCAACCATGAGAAAGTTGTTGCCAGAGGTGTAGTTTGTCTGGAGTTGTGTGGTATGCATGTACTTTATAAAGTATGTACTCAACAGAGTGTAGTTCATGTTGAGGGTTACATCTGCCTCAGAGCAAATGTAACTGTATGCGAGCATTTCTGTGATAGCATTTAAATGGTAACATATGTTGCCTTTTAAAATAGACAAAGAAAGGCTTTTCAAAATGGTACATGGGAACCCTATTAGAAAATTAACTTTCTCATTGTAAGTTTCATACATCAACTTACTGTTTTGCTTGAGTAAGGTGCAGGGTTTTGGAGCCTATTTGATAAATATATTGCCATGCCATATGCCTAAAGGTGGCTCATTTTACTGCATTTCCATTTTATTTTCCCCCAAAGATTGTTTTTTTTTTTTTTTAAAGAATGCGCCTGTTTTCTTTGCTAGGCTTCGTACAGCTGTCTATAATGATGTTCATCCATGCTCCCTCATATCTTTTTTTTTTTTTTTTTGTCCTTGCAATGACTTCATGTATTATCGTTGCTCTAAATCCTTTAGGGGTCCTTATCCTTCTTTATAAAAGCCCTGCAAAGCTGTAAGCATTTCTCTAGTGTCAAATCCACTTCATGTAACAGATGCTTTCTTAATTGTGAATCCCTTATTCCACTGAAAACTCTTTTTTTTCACTAATGAGTCTGTAATATTCTGCTTCCAGTGCATTCAAATGTGCGGCTTAGTTGTTTATTGGCCCACCAAATTACTTCTCTCCTATGTTAAACATATTCCATGTATTATTTTATTTTTCTACCAAACACTTTACATGCAAACTAGAAGCTACAGGCCAGGCAGTCTGACCTCAGCGGTGAATAAATGAATGAAATCACTTTTGAAACAGAAAATAGTACAGTTTCTGGAATCCAGTGGATTATAGCATCTGAGGCAGTGTGATTTTAGCAGAAGTAGGTCTTGTCAGACATCACCTGATGAATTCCCTTGACTAGAGAACCAGAGAGTTTGATCAGGGGAGAGTGCTAAATGCAGTGAGCTTGGGCTTTAGCAAGGCTTATGACACAGTTTTGCATAATCACAGACACAAAGAAGAACAAATCATTGCAAAAAACAAACAGAAACAACACAAAGGTGACAAAACAGTTCCAAAGCCAATGTGCGGTGCATAAACTTTATCGGTGGACAGTTCTAAGGCTCAGTGGGGGAGGATATTTGAAGCAGTATAGGAGAAGTAAAGTGAGAAAAAAAAGAGAATTTTTTTTAAAATTCCCCCTATAAGTATTTGCAGAGACGAAAGAGGACACAAAAAATAAAATGGTTGCTACCTTTGCTAAAGAAATATGTGCTCGTAGTAAATGTGCAAATAGCTTTTAGTTAATAAACACACACCAAACAGTAAGGGGTCCTTTTACTAAGCTGCATAAGCGCCTATGTGCACCAAAATAGAGTTACCACCCGACTACCATGTGGCTCTTGCGGTATGTGCATCTGAAAATATTTTTTATTTTCGGGCGCATGTAACAAACATACACCAAGTGGCATTTGGCACGTGTAGGTCATTACTGCCCAGTTACCGCGTGAGTATTTACTGTTAGGTCAATGGCTGGCGGTAAGATCTCAGACCCAAAATGGACACAGGGCAATTTTTATTTTGCCGCACATCCATTTTTGGCAAAAATGTAAAAAAGGTCTTTTGTACAGGCGCGCTAAAAATGGATTGTCGCATGTCCAAAACCCACACCTACACTACCACAAGCCATTTTTCAGCGCGTCTTTGTAAAAGGACCCTTACAGTGCAACAGTAGACACAAATCTACCTTACAAAAACTTCTGGATTTGAGTTTGACTGAGCACATTAAAGAAAGGGGTTATTTTCCACAAAATTTAAAATAAAACATGGAGGACATATCTGAAGAAGTCCAAAAGGAGGACATGTCCTCGTTAAAGAGGACATGTGGTAGACCTACCTGTAAGTACAGAAAAATGACAGAAAGAAGATAACAGTACAGGAAGCAGACAGAAAATCTCAGTTCAAAACTAAGGATTAGCCAGAAAGAAAATTATATCAACCCCCCCAGCGCACTGAGGTCAGCAAATAAAAGATTATTAGATGTTTCTACTACTAATACTGTTAGAATGGAAGAAAATAGATCTTCCGTGTTTTTTTAATAATTGGACCCAGGATGTGGAATGCTTTATCTCTACAATTGCGAGAGATTCAAACAATAGGATGATTTAAAAGCATGTTGAAGATCTATCTCTTTCAGCAGTCATATGGTACAAATTAAGACTATAACTGATGAACAGAATGGACTGAGTAACATGATCTAAATAGGTCAGTTTTTTGAATTATAGAAGACTTTTATATTTGTTATTTCTGCTGTTTTTTTAATTTGTTTTAGACTGTGCATGTTGTATGTAATCCGCTTAGAATACTAAGATAATGCAGAATATAAATATGTGAATGAATAAATAAATAAACAAGAGAGAATCCAGGTAAATTTTGCTTAGCTCAGAACAACTGATGCTCCAGCCACAACAATGGCTTGATGGCAGGTGTAAATTCTAACGTCTAAGTGCTAGTACTCTATAATATCAGCAAAATTCACTCTCTGGGTGCATTACTGCTAAGAAGTATTACAAACAACAGCCCCATACACAGACTCTACTATTTCACCCTGAAGAAAACCATAGTAAGATGGTTGAAACATCAAAAGGGTCATGAAACTTACATATTATGTAAAACACCAATGAATATGAAAAGTCATACACACAAAATAATTTGCTCATAAATTAATTAAAGGTAAACACCGCCCGATATTTAAAAGAAAATGGCCACTAAAGTGGCACTGAGGCAGCTATCTACCGATATTCCGTTTAGTGGCTTAAACATTTTTTTTTAATTTAACAAAATGTATAGCTTGCTCATCCAAACATCTGAGAGGGTTACAATAAAACAAACAAACCAATAATGTCATACAATAACAACAAAACACATATTCTTCATACCCTAAAAACAACTCAGCCCTTTGACAGACCCACCAAAAGCTGTACAAAACAAAAAAAGTCTTTAGTTGCTTTCTAAACAAAATATAAGAAGAAACCTGCCATAATGGAAGAGGAAGAACATTCCATAAATGGGGACCAGCCACTGCCAAGGTCCGAAAACGGATCACCTGTTACCAAACAACCAACAATACTTGAACCTGTAACCAAAGTGGCTGAGAAGGTACAAATGTAATCTTTACATCAATTCCTCTGGAGCTGCATTATGCAAAACCTTAAACACCAATACCAAAATCCAGAACTCTATATGCCATACAGCAAGCAACCAATGCAGCTCCCGTAATCGCACGATATAACTGGCTATCAGCAGATTTTTAAAGGCAGATCGGCCAAGTTTAGTGGCCATATTTGGCCCCCACAATATGTAGAATAACTTTGGCTGGTCTGACTTTAACCAGCCAGCACTGAATATCAGCTTGGCTGCTTAAAGTTGGACTGGTCAAAGTTAAACCGGATATTCAATGCCGGTGAGCGGAAACGGCCCGGCATTGAATATCCAGGGAGGTAATGCGGACTGCGGGAGATAGCCTGGCTATCTCCCATGGTCTGAATATTGGGTGTTAACATTTAGGCATGACCACATATTCCAGCCATATAGCTGGTATTACGTGTTAGTGCCTAAGTACTGCAGATATAGGGAAGACTTAACAATATTCTAGGGGTCATTTACTAAAGCTTAGTTTGAGTTATCTGCAGAAAGGCCCATAGGAATAAAATGGGCCCTGCTGCAGATAACTCGAGCTAGGCTTTAGTAAAAGACCCCCTCTATAAGTTATACATATATATGCAACTCTTAGGCACAAACTCGTAATACCAGCTCTACGGCTGGCATAAGCAATCATAGTATTCTGTAAGTTATATGTATATATGATCGTCCCTTGCAAATACGTGCTATATAAGTTAAGCCGGTATTTACAGAATAACACTTAGGTAGAAGTTTTGCAGTTCCATGCATATGTGCACACATATGCACATAAATGCCATTAGTCTAAACATTTAGGCATGTCATCAGCATGTAAATGTTAGCACCTATGTTACCAGGATGATGCACACTAATTGTGAATCCTATATCTGCAATAGAATGTGCAATTGCTTCTATAGAATACTAGTGTAAGTCCACATTTATGCACCTAAGTTTAGGCCTGAGCGCTTAAGCTAGCTCAATGGCTGGTGTAAATGCTCTCTCCTAGGCATGTAAATGCTAAAATTCTATAAGATGTGAGTATAAGTGTAATCCCCTGTTAGGTTGGGAGATTACTAGAAGAGTAAGTTCCCCCCCTTTTTTGGGAGGGGGCTTTGGTTGCCTACAAGTTTAAGCTGCCTGCACTGTCCCTTGCCATCAGTGCTTTTTTTGTACAAAAAAAGGTGCCGGTACTCATTATGGGCGGGGTCACCACATATGGCTCCACCCATATGATAGCCACACCCACATTAACCACACCCCCTACACCAGCCATGGCGCATATAAACAGACATCATTGAAAATATTACAGTACTATAGGAGAAAAAAATAACGTGATTTTTTTTCATTATAAATAATCTCTGTAAGCTCTTACAGCTCCAGTATACCCAGTGCAAAATAAGACAGTCAATGTAAATTCTCAAATTGGACATATTACAAACACTAAAATGAAAATAAAATGATTTCTTTCTACCTTTGTTGTCTGGTGACTGTTTTTCTTTCCATATTGGTCCCAGTCTGTGATTCTCCTTTCCTTTGTTTTCGCTTAACTCTTCTGTGCCATTTGTCATTTTTGTCTCCTTTTTCTTTGCTTTCTTCAATATTTTTCAGGCTCTCTCTCTCTGTCCAGATTTAATTCATTCTTACTATCCATTCTTTAATTTCCTTCATCTACCTGTGGCTTTTCATCTTTTCCTCACCCTTGTTCTCCCCATGCCCCTTCCTCTTATTCTCCAGTCTTTCTCTATTCCCCTTTTCCATCCAGCAGCTCTGCTTTCTCTCCCCATCCTTCCAGTGTCTCCCCTATTTCTTTCTGCATTCTTCCATCCAGCGTCTTCCCTCTTTCTCTCCCTATCCTTCCGTTTTCCCTCTCTCCCCATCCTTCCATCTGTTTTTCCCTCTCTCTCTCTCCCCATCCTTCCATCTATTTTCCCCCCTCTCTCTCCCCATCCTTCCATCTGTTTTTCCCTCTCTCTCCCCATCCTTCCATCTGTTTTTTCCTCTCTCTCCCCATCCTTCCATCTATTTTTCCCCCTCTCTCTCCCCATCCTTCCATCTGTTTTTCCCTCTCTCTCCCCATCCTTCCATCTGTTTTCCCTTCTCTCTCCCCAATCCTTCCCTCTGTTGTTTTCCCTCTCTCTCTCTCTCCCCAATCCTTCCCTCTGTTGTTTTCCCATAGCCGGTCAAGTGCTGCTGTTGTGTGTGGGAGGACTCTTTCCTGGTTCAGGGAGAGTGACTGCTGAGTGCTGGTTCTGCGTCTCACTAGTACATTAGGTGGAGGAGTGCACATTTGTGTTACTGGGGTTAGTAGGTTGCACCTGTGTTGATGGAACGCCTGCACGTCAATCATGGATGTGCTGAATGCTATTGTAGCTGATGCTTTGCTGGATGTGGATGAGAGTTTGTAGGGGGAGACCTAGGAGGTGATACCCTTATCTGAGAGTATTTAGGCCCAGGACCTGCTTCTTAGACCTCATTGACCAGAAATACCTTACTAGGTACTGCTTTGATAGGGCAGTCAATGCAAACCTCACCAAGTCTGCTATCTCCAACTGTCTTGCCCAGTTCCTCAATGCCTTCTTCACCCACATCTCACAGTATGTTACCTTCTCTACTACCACCTAAACCCTCCAGAACAACATGGCTCAGTTCTACATCATAGACTACTTCCCTCCTTCATAGGCGTCATCGACTACACAAAAGTCATAAGTATTGCCATACTGAGACAGACCAAAGGTCCATCAAGCCCAGCATCCTGTTGCCAACAGTGACCAATCCAGGTCACAAATACCTGGCAAGATCCCAAAAAAGTACAAAACATTTTATTTTTTGTTACATTTGTACCCTGTGCTTTCCCACTCATGGCAGGCTCAATGTGGTGGGCAATGGAGGGTTAAGTGACTTGCCCAGAGTCACAAGGAGCTGTCTGTGCCAGGAATTGAACTCAGGTCCCCAGGACCAAAGTCCACACCCTAACCACTAGGCCACTCCTCCACTCCATTTTATGCTGCTCAACCCAGAAATAAGCAGTGGGTTTTCCCCAAGTCCATTTTAATAATGGTCTATGGACTTTTCCTTTAGGAAGCCATCCAAACTTTTTTTTAACCCCACTAAGCTAATCGCCTTTACCACATTCTCTGGCAATGAATTACAGAGTTTAATTACACATTGAGTGAATAAAATGTTTCTCTGATTCGTTTTAAATGTACTACTTTGTAGCTTAATTGAATACCCCCTAGTCCTAGACATTTATAGGAATAGAAAATCATATCACTCCATGAACATGTAGGTCATGTTTGATGCCCATAGGAAGATTATAAATGTGTGTGTTTGGTATCTGTGGTCCACCCATGATGCCTATATACTCCAGCATTCAGGAATCTACCACAGGTTTGACCAAGGGTAGATCGTTGTTGGCTCATAGGTAAGCAATACAGGGATTACTAATCATCATACCCACCCCCCACCCCTAACCTCACCATACTCCCTCCCTCAAGATGCCTGTGATTCCTAATTCCCACACAGATAAAAGAGGCTACCTCCTGTAAACCTGGCTCATGCCTCTCATTGTCCACCCTCAAAATGAGGTTGACGAGCAATCCAGTATGAGCCATGTGAACACCTGCACCATCATTGAATGGACTTTTGACCAGCTCAAAAATTGATGCATCAACGGTTCCGGAAGCGGAGCTCCTCTACAGACCAGAAAAGGTTGCCAAGATCTTCATGGCCTGCTGCATGCTGCACAACTTGGCACAGCAAAGAAGACAGCCCCTGCCAAAGGACACAGAGCAGCAGCAGCGGCAGCAGCCAGACCAAGAGGATGATGATCTCCCTACCACCCACACATCAACGGAGATGGGCGCCCTTAGAGATGGGCGTCCCCGGTCGAAAATGCCTCTCCACGTCACTCATGATCTTTATGTAATACCACTTGTATCTCTCACTCTGGAATGGCGATCACCATGATGGAATAATGTAAGCCACATTGAGCCTGCAAATAGGTGGGAAAATGTGGAATATAAATGCAGCAAATAAATATATAAATACAGACATGGGGAAGCAACTGTTTGCCCTGGGATTTGTAGCATGGAATGTTGCCATGATTTGGGTTTCTGCCAGGTACTTGTAACCTGGCTTGGTCACTGTTTGGGAAACAGGATACTGGGCCATTGGTCTTGCTACTCTTATGTTCTTATGTAATTCTGATATCTGTAATCATAGACGTGTATTTCCCTTCTCAAATTGTTTTGATTTTGTTTTGATTCTGCCCAAAGTCCAACTAAAACAAACCCAAATCATGTCCCTTGCTATTTCTATGTATTGAGAGTTTACAGATGTAAATCCTAGTGTTCTAAAATTGTGTTTTCAAAATTTATTAATGTTTATTCAAGATATGCATTTATATGCCAATGTTTATATCTAAATCAAGAAAGTAAGAGCCACTGAGTTTAGTTTATTATATAAGTTCTCCTTTGTTATACTTTTTGCATTGGTTACCATTGGAGGCAAGATTTCAATTTAAGGTATCAGCTTTGACCTATCAAGCATTGTATGGATCAACTCCTGCTTATTTAGGTGTTCATCTTGATGTTATTTCTAGATCTATGAGGAATTAATTTTTACTAAAATTTCCCTTATTTCGCCAAATAAAGGCAAAGAGGATTTTTCAATCTACTTTTTCCTATCAGGCTGCACAATTTTAGAATTTTCTTCCTTCTTTTCTTTTAAGAATTTAAGACTGTAGTAATAATAATTATTATTATTATTATTATTTGCAGCACTATTTATACAGATATTTCCAAGCAGAACCTTGTGGTCTGCTCAGGTCATATATAATATTAGGCTGCCTTCCTCAGGGGCAAGGGAATTGTCTTGTTTTGGACCTAGATTATTGAATCATATTCCTTTATACATTAGGGGGTCCTTTTACTAAGGTGCGCTGAAAAATGGCTTGTGGTAGTGTAGGTGTGGGTTTTGGACAAGCACCAGTCCATTTTTCACCGCGCCTGTAAAAAAGGCCTTTTTAAAATCTTTGACAAAAATGGATGTGTGGCAAAATCAAAATTGCCGCACATACATTTTGGATCTGCAACCTTACCGCCAGCCATTGACCTAGCAGTAAAGTCTCACAAGGTAACCGGGCCCTTGGTGTGCATCTGATACACATGTTCAAAAATAATTTTGGACGCACGTATCGGACACATGACGACAATGAAATTACTGCAAGAGCCATGTGGAAGCTGTGTGGTAACTATTTTGGCAGTTTAGTAAAAGTGCCCCTATGTTATTGGAAACTAATTTGATATTTCAACATAAGTCGAACACATTCCTTTTTTGGGAGGTATACTGTATGGATTGGTGTATTTATAAAATTATCATTTATCCGTGGACAATGCAGACAATGGGCACGGGGTAAGATTAACCCTGCACTGTGAAGATTAGACCCACAGAAGTTCATTTATCTATGGAGGGAAATAAATAGGAAAAGTGAGATGTTTGCCATGTTTTAACATGATTATGTTTTATTTTCTATTGTTTTTATTGTATTTATGCATTTGATTGTAATACTTGTTATACACTTTTATCACTTGATTGTACTAGTGGCCAAGCCAGGTCACAAGTACCTGGCAGAAACCAAATTGTGGCAACACTCCATACTACAAATCCCAGGGCAAGCAGTTGCTTCCCATATCTGTCTCAATAATAGACTATGGACTTTTCCTCCAGGAATTGGTACAAACTTTTTAAAAACCCAGATACGCTGCATTGGCTCCCAATCAAAGAACGGATCATCTTCAAAATCTGCACTCTAGTCCACAAAATTATATGTGGCGTAGTCCCAGGATACATGATAGATTATAGATCAACCAATAAGAAATAGAGTCGGATCGTCAAGATCATACCTAAACCTACATTACCCTAATTGCAAAGTACTGAAATACAAAAGAACTTACGCATCCGGCTTCTCCTCCATAAGCGCACAACTATGGAATGGCCTCCCAAAAGCTGTGAAAACAATCCACGACCACCTGAACTTCAGGAAATCACTAAAAACCAACCTCTTAAAAAAGGCCTACCCCAATGACCCTATGTAAACCTCCTCACCCAGAAACACAGCATGACTAATGATCATATTGGATAACACACAATCTTCACCCCTTCCTACCCTCCACATATTCCTGATTCGATTATTATACAACCTTGCATTTGTTGTCAACTGATTGGGCAAACACCATTGACAGTACTATGTAAGCCACATTGAGCCTGCAAATAAGTGGGAAAATGTGGGGTATAAATGCAACAAATAAATAAAATAAATAAATAACCGCTGTTACCACATCCTCTGACAAAGAGTTCCAGAGTTTAACTATTTGTTGAGTGAAAAAATATTTCCTCCTATTTGTTTTAAAAGTATTTCCATGTAACTTCCTCGATTGTTCCCTGGTCTTTGTACTTTTGGAATGAGTAAAAAATTGATACTTCTATTCGTTCTACCCCACTCAGGATTTTGTAGACCTCAATCATATCTCCCTTATCCGTCTCTTTTCCAAACTGAAGAGCCCTAACCTCTTTAGCCTTTTCTCATACGAGAGGAGTTCAGTCTCCTTTATCATCTTGGTCACTCTTCTTTGAACCTTTTCTAATTCAGCTATATCTTTATTGAGACACGACGACCAGAACTGAACACAATAGTCAAGGTGTGGATGCACCATGGAGCGATACAAAGGCATTATAGTATTTTCGGTCTTATTCACTATCCCTTTCCTAATAATTCCTAGTATCTTGGGGTTTTTTTGGCCACTGCTGCACACTGAGTGTATTATGTACAATGACACCCAGATCTTTTTCTTGAGTGCTGACCCCCAAGGTGGACCCTTGCAACAGGTAACTATAATTCGGATTATTCTTTCCAATGTACATCACCTTGCATTTGTCCACAGTAAATTTCATCTGCCATTTCGATGCCCAGTCTTCCAGTTTCCTAAGGTCTTCCTGCAACATTTCATAGTCTGCATGTGTTTTAGCAATCTTGAATAGTTTTGTATCATTTGTATATTTAATCACCTCACTTGTCATTCCGATTTCCTTATCATTTATAAATATATAAAATAGCACCGGTCCCAGTACAATTCCCTGAGGCACTCCACTGTTCAACCTCCTTCAGTTGAGAGAAATGACCATTTACACCTAACCTCTGTTTTCAGTCCAATAATCAATTCCTAATCCATACCAGAACCTTGACTCCTATCCCATGACTCTTACTTTATCAAAAGCTTTCTGAAAATTTAGATACACGACATCAACCGGTTCACCTTTATCCACATGTTTATTCACGCCTTCAAAGCAATGAAGCAAATTGGTGAGGCAAGATTTTCCTTGGCTGAACCCTTGCTGATTCTGTCTCATTAAACCATATTTGATGCCCATTCATGAGAATATTTATGAGATAGATTTGCATGCAGTGGAGGCAGTATATGCAAATCTCTCTCTCAAGAATATTCAATGTAGGTATCCTGAAAACCTGATTGGCTGGGGTGTCTCCAGAACCAGGTTTGGGAACCAATGATTTATGGTCTACAAGCTATGTTCTATGTTCTGTCCATGCTCCACCCACAGGTTTGCTGCTACTCTAACCCTGGTGACATCATCGGGAGAGTTTTGAGTATATAGGGAGGAGCAGTGCACCCTAAGTGCACGCGGCGGAGGAAGACATGCTGACTCTGTTGCACCGACGAAGGAGAAGACAAACAAGCTCCTTTGTGTGCTTCTTCCTGTTAACTTTGGGTGGATTTGGACAGTAGTATATATTTTGTAGACTTTGAGAGGAAGTTAAATCATTGTGAACATGTGTTTTGCTAGAATTCCTATATTAGTGGTAGGGGCAGATATGGAGACGTGAAATTGTCAATCACATAGGTATAGAAAGAAGTGAAGATTTGATTCCTGTTAGTATATGTATGGATGTTCAGTAAAGAAAGAAAATTAGTTTAAATTTGCAATTAATCAATGCCAGTCTGTTAGAAATAAGTTACCAGTGATTTTTCATTTAATATCTGACAAGATTGATGTTCTCTCTGTCACAGAGTCATGGTTGACTGAGGAAGACCTGGTATTGGTTAATCAAATTTGTTCAGTAGGATATAAACCCCAGCTTCAATCGAGAGTAGGGAAGAGAGGAGGAGGGTTTTTTGATAGTATTTAGGGATATTTTGAATCTATTTAAGGAAAAAGGTATTGTTATGGAAGGGATAAAGGTTCTAGTAATGACTTCAAAAGTTGTAAATGTTGTTTTAATGTATGCAGCCCCAGGAGTTTTTCATAAGATTTTTTCTTATTTAATGGAGTTGTAGGTAACCCTGAATTTAGATTGGACGAGATCTATATTGATAGGTGATTTCAATAAGCAAGTTGGTCTTTGTAAAGAGGGTAATGTAATTATGAAGTTTATAACTTCTATGGAAGGTCTAGGAGGGTTTCAATTAGTAACACAACTGACACATGTTGCTGGATATATATTAGATTTAGTTTTTTCTGCTAACAATTTGTTGAGTGGAAATTCATTTTATTTATTTATTTATTGCATTTGTATCCCACATTTTCCCACCTTTTTGCGGGCTCAGTGTGGCTTACAATACGATATGAATGATGGAAATACAATTTGTTACAACTTGGTTATGGATTACATTGTGAAGAGTTATACAAGACAATCAAAGTGTTGTTAAGGAATATAAACACTGGAACCAAACCTTGAAACACTGGAAGGAGACAGCGGGAGGTTAAAAGGGCATTATGTATGGTATACATATTTCTGTGAGTAAAGGTATGAGTTATATTGAGTCAATAAATAAATATGTTTTCTCCCATGGACGGATCATGCAGTAGTAGCTGTGAAAATCACATCTGATGAAAAGCTGAGACATGGCAAATTAGTAAAATGGGTTAATAAAAGAACACCATTTGAGATTAAGGATTTACAATCAGCACTAGATAAGAATCTATAGTTATTGGATTTTAGTGAGGGTGATGCTACAGAGTTTGGTGTGAAGAAATGGAATACTTTGTTATCTGATACTGTTAATGAGTTTGCACCTTTGAAGCAACAAAAGATAGTAAGGAATCATAAAGGGCCTTGGTTTAATGATGACTTAAGGCAGTGATGGGCAACCTTTTGAGCTTGGTGTGTCAAAATTCACCAAAAAACCGAGCATAACTCGGGTGGTGTGTCACTTCAAGAAAAATCACTGTTACTAGGCCCGCCCCCGGGCCCCCCCTACCCGAGATCGCTGCCCACCCGAGGTCGCCGGGCCCCCCTCCACCTGCTACTGGGCCCGGAACTAACCTTAAAGCCTCCTTTCACGTTGCAGCAAGCAGCAGCAGGGCAGACCTCTCCTCCTTCCTTCTGTGCTCCGCCCTCGCGGACGTTACGTTAGGCGAGGTCAGGACACGGAAGGAAGGAGTGGCCTGCCCTGCTGCTGCTTGCTGCGACGTGAAAGGAGGCTTTAAGGTTAGTTTCCGGGAGCGAGGAGGGAGGGCGGACCACACTGCGGCGGCGCCGCGTGTCATCGAAAATGGCTACGCGTGTCAGTGCTGACACGCGTGTCATAGGTTCGCCATCAGGGACTTAAGGGGTCCTTTTACAAAGCGTCAGTAAGCCCGAAGCAGGCTTACCACAAGCTATCCCAGAACTACTGCCGGTCCTATGCGACAGCCAGCAGTAGTTCTAGCCAGGGGCGTATCTAAACTGCGGCGGTAGGGGGGGCCAGGGCCAGAGAGGGGGGGCACATTATAGCCCCCCCCCCCCGCCGCCGCCGCCGCCGCCGCCGCCGCCATTGCCGATCCCCCTCCCCCCAGCCGCTGCCATTGCTAACCCTCCCCCTCCGCTGCTCGCCTACCTTCGCTG
This sequence comes from Microcaecilia unicolor, assembly GCF_901765095.1. NCBI lineage: Eukaryota > Metazoa > Chordata > Amphibia > Gymnophiona > Siphonopidae > Microcaecilia > Microcaecilia unicolor. Next base: position 494,560,392 of record NC_044032.1, read on the forward strand.
GCGGGGGACCCCAACCCCCGCCAGCCGAGGTCCGCGTCCTCCTGCCGCTGCCGGCTGCCTTTGGTCCTTTCATTCTTCCATTGAAGCTGGCGCCGACGAAAAAGTTTCTTTTGAATCTGACGTTGCTGCACGTTGCACGTTGTACGTGCAGGACGTCAGACTCAGAAACAATTTCTGAGTCTGACGTCCTGCACGTACAACGTGCAGCGACGTCAGACTCAAAAGAAACTTTCGTCGGCGCCAGCTTCAATGGAAGAATTAAAGGACCAAAGGCAGCCGGCAGCCGGCAGCGGCAGGAGGACGCGGACCTCGGCTGGCGGGGGTTGGGGTCCCCCGCCAGCGAAGGTAGGCGAGCAACGGAGGGGGAGGGTTGGCAGCGGTAGGGGGGTCCAGGGCGAAATCTGCGGGGGCCCAGGCCCCTGAGGCCCCACGCAGATACGCCCCTGGTTCTAGCTCAAGCACATGCCATTTCTGGCATGCCAGAAAATATTTTAAAATTTATTAATGTGGCATTAACCTAGCATTAATCGGGCATCACTGAGTGCTGCCCGGTTACCGCTGCGTTACCATGGGAGCCCTTACCATCACTTCAGTGGGTGGCGGTAAGTGCTCCCCCCACATGGCCACGCAGTAAGAGTACTCTTACTGCATGGCCATTTTTTTAGGGGCTTTTTACCAGCAGTAGTGAAAAGGGCCCTTGTGTGCAGGAAAAAAGGCCCCTGCTGCTACCACAGGGCCCTTTTCCCCACAGCTTAGTAAAAAGGCCCCTAAGACTGTTAAAGCGAGAATTAAGGAAAAATGAAAGGGAGTGGCACATGTACCCTTCAGGTGGCTCTCAAGAACTTTATTTAAAGAAGTTGGTAGAATATAGGGGGAAAATATGGTGAAATGTGTTTTTTTTCAATGAATCTATTTTTAAAAATCTATTGAAAAAGCCTCTTCTGATACTAAAGAATTATTCATGATAGTCTCAAGGTTGACAAGTAGTACGGATAATAAAGAAGTTTCTTCTTTCTCTATTTCTTGTAATGATTTTGCAGAGGCATTTAAGGATAAGATAGATAAGATAGTAGAATGTTTTGATTACTCAAAATTGCCTATTGAATTAGAATGTCCTCCGAAAGAAGAAGTAAAATGGTCTGAATTCACATTAGTACATTAGTGACAAATGATGTGGTGAAAAAAAACCTTTAACTAAGTTAAAAACAGCTTTTGTAAGTTAGATGTCTGTCAGCCTAATTTGCTGAAAAGTTTGAAAAAGAAGGTTGCTCCGGTTTTCGTGCAAATAGTGAATAAGTGTTTTGATTGTGGCTGTATGCCTGTGGAGTTGAAGAAAGCAGTGGTTAGACCATTGTTGAAGGATAAAAAGGGGAGCAGAGACTCGGTGGATAATTTTAGACCAGTTTCTTCACTGCCTTTTTTAGATAATGGAGAAAACTGTGTACACTGAGTTGTTAGATTTTTAGAGACAAACAATGTATTAGATGTTTACCAATTTGATTTCTGTCTGAATCATGATACAGAAACTTTGCTGTTGTCCTTATTTGATGTGATTAGAACTGAATTTAATGAAGGTGGATGTTTTCTACTTGTGACATTAGACATCTCTGCAGCATTTGATAAAATCAATCTCGAAATTTTGATTAATAGATTGTCTTCAATTGGTATAGACAGTAAGGTGCTGGTTGATTTGCCTCTTTTTTAGACCACAGACAATTTTGTGTTGTATTAGGGGAAGAAACATCAGAGCTGAAAGAGATAAAATCAGGGGTACCTCAGGAATCTTGTTTGTCAGCAGTGTTTTTTCATATATTTTTGTTGCCATTATATCAGCATAAAGCCTAAATTTGAAATTTAGGCTTTATGCTGATGATATTCAGTTTTTGCTTCCTATTGATGATTCGATTAAAATATTTTTGATAAGTTAAAAATGATACTTTCATTTGTGGTTAGCTAGATGAAGGCAAACTGTTTGAATTCAAATGTGAATAAAACAAAGATTTTATTGTTGTCAACAAACATGTACCAAAATTGTTTCAATTTGAAGGGGAAGAAATATCTTTTGAAGATAATGTGAGAGATTTAGATGTGATGGTAGATTCCAGCTTGAGGATGAAAATGCAAATTCAAAAGATTGTGAAGGATGTGTTTTTCAAACTGTGTCTAATTAGACTTTTTTTAAAAAATTGTTGACTCCACAAAGATTAAGAACAGTAGTACAAAGCTGTATAATGCCATGCTTCAATTATTTCAACGGTTTGTTATTTGGCATTTCTAGGACCAAGTTAAAAGTGTTACAAGTGGCACAAAATGCTATGGCTAGAGTATTGGTAGGTGTCAATAGATATGAGCGTATTTCACCAGTTTTAAAATCTTTGCATTGGCTACTTATCAAATATTGTATTAAATTCAAAATCTTGCTCTTAGTCTTTAACCCTCCTGTTTACTAAGCCTCACTAATGGCTGCCTCGCAGTAATGCCAACACAGCCCATTCGAAGTGAATGGGCTGTGTCGGCATTGAATGGGCTGTGTTGGCATTAGCACACCACAGCCGCTGGTGTGGCTTAGTAAACAGGAGGGTAAGATTTTAACTAGTCAGGTATAGAAATATTAGCAGCAAAATTACATGTGTATCAGCCTTTGAGAACCCTGAGATCTGCACAACTGTACTTAGATATACCTTCGTTTTGGGTTGTAAAATTGAATGAATATAGAGCAGCAATTTTTTATATAGTATGACCTACATTATGGAATAGTTCACCAGTGAGACTTAAGAAAATACAGGAGGTAAGACAGTTTAAATGAAAATTAAAGGCCTATTTTTCATGCATGTGTATGGAGTTGAAGATGAGCAGAATTGAGAAGGCAGAAATAATTAGATTGAAGGGTCCTTTTACTAAGCCGTGGTAAAAAGTGGCCTGCGGTAGTGTGACATCTTTTGAGCACATGTCTGGCCATTTCTTACCGCGTCTAGGAAAAAGTGCCTTTTTTTAAGGGGCCAGAAAATGGATGTGTGCTAAAACTGAAACCAGCAAGTATCCATTTTCAGCCTGAGACTTTACCACCACTCATTTACCTAGTGGTAACGTCTCACACACTACTCACATGGTAAGCAAGCCCAGTCCAGATGCATTCCACCTATTTGCAAAGGTGAAAAGAAGAGAAAATGACAACCAGCATGGTTAAAAGGTGAAGTAAAAGAGGCCATTACAGCCAAAAGATTGTCTTTCAAAGAATGGAAAAAGGACTCAAATGACGAAAATAAGAAGCAATATAAGCACTGGCAAGCCAGATGCAAAGCATTAATAAAGAAGGCTAAAAGAGAATATGAAGAGAAACTTGCCGCAGAGGCTAAAACTCATAGCAACAACTTTTTCAGGTACCTCTGAAGCAGAAAGCCTGCAAGGGAATCCATGGAACAATTAGATCATGAAGGAGCAAAAGGGGTGCTCAGGGAGGACAAGACCATAGTGGAGAAACTGAAATAATTATTTGCTTCGGTCTTTACAGAAGAATATGTAAGAGATCTGCCTGTACCGGAACTGGTTTTCAATGGTGATGATGCAGAAGAACTGAAATAAATCTTGGTGAACCTGGAAGATGTACTGAGCCAATTTGACAAATGACATAGTAGTAAATCACCTGGACCAGATGGTATACATCCTAGGGTACTCAAAGAATTCAAGCATGAAATTTCTGATCTGCTGTTAGTAATATGTAGCCTGTTGTCAAAATCATCCATAGTACCTGAAGATTGGAGGATGGCCAATGTGAAGCCAATTTTTAAAAAGGGTTCTAGGGGTGATCTGCCAAATTACAGACCGGTAAGCCTGATGTTGTTGCTGGGCAAAATAGTGGAAACTATTATAAAGTATAAAATTATGGAACTCATAGACAAACATGGTTTAATGGGTCAGAGTCAGCATGGGTTTTGCCAAAGGAAGTCTTGCCTCACCAATTTGCTTCATTTCTTTGAAGATATAAATAAACATGTGGATAAGGTGAGCCGGTTGATGTAGTGTATCTAGATTTTCAGAAAGCTTTTGATAAAGTTCCTCATGAAAGACTTCTGAGAAAATTAAAGAGTGATTGGATAGGAGGCAAGGTTTGGGTGTAGATTAGGAATTGATTATTGGGCAGAAAACATAGGGAAGGATTAAATGGTCATTTCTCTCAATGAAGGAGGGTGAACAGTGGAGTATCGCAGGGATCTGTACTGGGACCAGTGCTATTTAACCTATTTATAAATGATATTCAGCATTGGCCAGTTAATTTTAGATCAACCAAAGATATATCTGCTATTTCAGTAGTTTAATTTGGCTGCCAAACTCAGCTGACAATGACAGAATATTAGCAGATTGCCAGTTATATTGCACGATATAGTCAGTTATCCACTAAGCGCTGGCAATATTCAGTGGGAGATAACCAGCAATCTCCTGCTGAATAGTGCCAGATAGCTGGTTAAGTGCCATTTAACCAGCCAAGAGCCATGGTTCATCCAGCATCCTAGAGCCAAAACCTTAGGTCTCTCCAAAAACTAAAGAGAATAAATTAATCTTTAATGCTGATTTAAAATGGGGATGTATGGGTTGAAATCTAAAATAGTAAGGAAGAGAATTCCATTCTAAAGGGCCATAGTAGGAAAAAGCAGTACAGCTGGTTCTATCTAGTCAGTGAGCAGAAGGAGGAGGAAGAGTCAACTGATTTATTTATTTATTTATAACATTTGTATCCCACATTTTCCCACCTATTTGCAGGCTGATTGATGTATTAGGAGCAGGTTGAGAAGAAAAAAAATGGTGAAGAAGCAAAACAGGCTGGTGTACCAGTGTATGATATTTTATGTATGAGAAGTGAACGTTTTTAATGTATCAGCAAGGGGTGGAGCAAGATGGCGCCCTGCTCTAAACTCTGAAATCTGCATTCTTTCCCCTCTCTTTGTAATTACCACCGCTAGGGCCATGGGGAAGTGGAAAGGGGGTTCTTGGGCTGCTAAGCCCCTTCCTTATCTCTGACCTGAGAAGAGGCCCAAGAGATACGTTCATGTAATCCCCCATCATAATGGACATTATTAAAGAACCTGAGAGAACTCTCAAGAGTTCTGAGTAGAGGGTTCTGAGGTTGTGGATGGTAAAGGATCCAGCGCAAATAGGTGGGTTCCTAGGTAAGTTGCAGAAAGAAATGTTTCTGGTTGTTGAATGATAGTAGGGGAGGAGTTAGTTGTTAATTCAAGTTGGTGGTGGGGTTTGCATGAGGTATTTGGTTACCTGTACCCCTGCCAGGACCCATGAAGAGAGGGGGTGTCCTGGAAAGGCCAAAATAAGGCTGATCTGAGATGAAGTTATTATCAGCCAAAGGCAGTAACTGGGTGGAATACTCTGGGTGGGTAAAGGTGAACCCAGTCATCAGCAGGAACAGCAAAGAGCTTGTTCAAGGCCAGAGGATACTGCTCTGGCAAGTGTATCTCTATAAGAAAGGACAGACAGGGAGGTCTGATCCTGAAGGAATTTGCTTGTGACAACCAACGCTATGCAGTTTGAAGGGATGGGTGATGGACAGGAGGAGCTGTAAATATGTGCATATTATAAATTGGCTCTGGATTTATAGTTTGTATTTGATATCAAGTTTGGATTACAAAGTGACTGTTTGAGATAATGGATTTGGACTGCCTGTTGCAGAAGTTAAGTAAAGTTTCTGTTGCATAAAATGTAGTCCTTGTTGTGGAGAGTATTCTTGGAAGTGAGAGTGAAGTGCTTGTTCCCGGACTGATCAAGAGTACGCATGTAAAGCCTAGTGGTTAGGGTGGTGGACTTTGGTCCTGGGGAACTGAGGAACTGAGTTCAATTCCCACTTCAGGCACAGGCAGCTCCTTGTGACTCTGGGCAAGTCACTTAACCCTCCATTGCCCCATGTAAGCCGCATTGAGCCCGCCATGAGTGGGAAAGCGCGGGATACAAATGTAACAAAAATAAAAAATAAAAATAAAATACATCCTACCGAAGTAAGTCTGGCCCCAGCCTACGCTCAAACTCATATAAGACAGTTTGAACTGTATGTGTGACTGAGATAGAGCAGTTTGTATGGGAAGAGATATTTGTGCTTTGTGGCCCAGGTCAGAAGTGCCTGACCCTGAGAGCTAGTCAGTGTCCTAGGACATTGTGCTGGTGGTGGTGAGACCTAGGTTGTATTTGTTTGACAGAGTTCAGGTACAGTTTCAACTCCAGTGGGAAGCCGGCTTGAAGATGTGCTACAGGGAGGAAACTCAGTGTCTTCTTCAGCTGGGGAGGTTACTTTCTCACCTGAGTTGCGCAATCCCCCTCTGCAACCAAAGGCTTTTGCTTCGAAAGACAAAGGAGTAGAAAGGCAACTCAAGATCTTGGGTTTGATTACCCAGTTGGACTTTTATTTACAGAACACTCCACAAGTATTGCAAACAACTGATTTGAGACCATCTGCATGTTCTAGTACGTTACCAAAATCATCACTGAGTGGTCATGATTTTGTATTTAATATTCAAAAGCCACAGACTGTGAACCCTTGACTCCCTTTGGAATGCAATTGTGTCGTTGGGCAAAGTTATGACTCAATCTTATAGTTCTTTATGGGAAGAAACGACAAATTTATTGACTGAACTCTCAAACTTTACTATAAATATTTCAGAATGTGACAATAAAATTGATAATTTGGAACTAAGAGTTTCTAAATTAGAATTTCTCTACAAATTAATGTGTGTGAAGAGTTGGCAACACAAAGAAGGTTAGAATCAATTGAAAATTCATTCCAAAGAAATTATCTGCTTATGTTGAATTTTCCTAGGATTACTAGATCTACACTGAAGAGACTTTAATTACATATTTAATGGAAGTTTTAGTACTGTCAAAAAATTTACTTCCATCTATAATAAGGGCTTATTATATTCCCATTGTGGCTCCATAAAAGCCTTCTTTGAACAACTTGGCTGATCCTCAAAATAGTATAGAATCTTTGCTGACTGTGGAAATATTAATATCTATCTCTATTCCAATTTTAATAGCTATTTTTCCTATGGAATCTGAAAGAGATTGGATATTGAAAATGAACTTTAGGAACTGAAGTCTTGATATTAAAATCTGGATTTTTCCATATGTCACCAGGTCTATGCAGAAAAGAAGAAAGCAATTTTTGTTATTAAGACCTTGAGTTCTTTAGATAGGAGCTCACGTCCTTCTGAAGTTTCCATGTAAATTAAAAGTTTGTACCAGATTGTGAAATATATTTTTCAAACCCTTGTATATAATTTTTTAATCAATATCAGGCTCATTTTCGAAAGAGAAGGGCGTCCAAAAAGCGACACAAAAGTCACATGGGCGCCCCTGTGAAAGAAGGTCGTCTAAATCCCATCTAAGATCGTCCCCACAGGGGGCGTGTTAGGGGCGTGTTATGGCCGGCATTACGAGATGTGCGCCTCCAACGTATAACAGCTAGCGAAATGGTTTTGCATGGGCGAGAACATAGGTGTCTTTAGTTAGACCTGAAATAAAAGCTACCAGGGAAGGGGGAAGTCATCTTTAAACCCATTAGCAGTTTTGTGGAGTTGGAGAGTGGCGAGATTGTTGTTGGGAGAGAAAGCTGAATCATTGTTTGGAGAGAAAGCTGAGAGTTTGTTGAGTACCTGTTACTTTTGTCTGTGTCCCCTAGTCGGAACGTTTTCACCCTCACCTGCCTCTTTTGTGTTTTACCTTTTCAGCTTTCCCTACCCCTTCTAGCCCCCAAACCCAGACACCACTACTCCTTCCTCTATCTCCCCATCCCCTCCCCCTATCCCTCTCCATTCACTGTCCTCAAGTTCATATTTAATTCCCTTACCTGTTTGTTGTCTCTGTTTGTCTGTTTGTCCTGTGTGCTGCTGCAGCGTGTTTGTGAAGACTGTTGTTTGTTGCTTGGAGAGTGAGCAGCTAGAGGGTGTGGCAGGAGAGTTTGTATTGGGTCAGAGAGTGCTTGCAGTGTGGCTCTGTGTGTGTGACTGCATTGTTTGTCGGTGGTGGGAAAGTGAGTGTCAGCTTCTGTTTGTTGCTGCTGTGTTTCACCAGGTTGGTAGGGAGAGGTGAGCACTGGTGTCACTGCAATGCATCTGTAGTGTGGGGAAATGGAGGCACTAAATGCACAGGTGGCTTACATGTTGGAGGAAGAGGGGAGGCACCGCAGGAGGTAATCATGCCCCAGAGTTTTCAGGCCCCCTAGCAGTTTCCTAGACCTCACTGACCTGCCATGTCTCACTAGGTACCGCTTTGATAGGGCTGCCATTCAGCACCTTTGTGACCAGCTCCAACCCCTCCTGCAGCCCAGGACCCATAGGAACAATCCCATCCCTGTGTACCTAAAGAACACTGCTTCTCTATCTTTTCTGGCCACTGGAAGTTTCCAGTCTGTCCTATCTGTGAACACGGGTCTCACCAAGTCTTCCATTTCTAACTGCCTCACCCAGTTCCTTGATGCCTTCCTTATCCACACCTCTGAGTACATCACCTCCCCCCCCCCCAGACCCTGCAGAACAACATGGCTAACTTCTATGCCGTAGCTCGCTTCCCCTCGGTCATAGGCGCCATTGACTGCACACATGTCGCACTCAGACCCCGACCCCCTCCCCCCCCCCAGACATGAGGCCACTTATAGGAACAGGAAAACATTCCACTCACTCAATATGCAAGTTGTGTGTGATGCCCAGGGGGAGATTCTAGATGTGTGTGCCCGATACCCAGGTTCCACCCATGACGCTTATATATTGCAGCATTCAAGAATCTTCCGCAGGTTTGACCGAGGGGAGATCACTGGCGGATGGCTCCTAGGTAAGTGCAGCATGGATCTGCCCAAACTATTCCTCCTCCACTGGGCAACCCTCAGCACTGTCTCCCTCCAACTCACTCCACAACATACTATTAACCCCCCACCTCCACAAGGTACCCACTCCAAATTATAAACACTCATCTTTCTCATCCTGCTTCTCCCCAAAGGTGACAGAGGCTACCCACAGTGGAGTTGGCTCATGACCCCCATGGTGCACCCACAAACAGTCAGACTAGCAGGACAGGCCCTCCCAGAAGAGCAACAGCAACCACAGCAGCAGGCCCCAGATGAAGAGGATGAGGAGCCCCCTCTACCTCCCGCCCACAAAGCAGATCAGAGCAGAGTGCACACCAGCTGGTGGTCAGAGCCAGGCAAAGATTTATCGAGACAAGTTTTGTGTGAGAGTAAGTTGACATTTATTTCTATCACATACTACTTACACACCACCACCACCACCACCCCCCTCCTGCCACCATTACCCGCTCTGTGCATATTCCCCTCCCTCCAACCCTCACACTCCTTCCCCCCCACCAGCATGCCCCATCCCAGTCCCCTCCTACCCTTCCCACTGTGTTCCTTTGCAGCTGGTGCTGCAGGGGAACTCTGTTGACAGTCCTCCTCTGATGAGCTCCCACTGTCCTCCTCTGTGTCCACAAGGCAGCCTGCTACCTCGGCTGCCCTGTGAAAGTCCGGCCACATTGCGGTCTGTGGCTTGCCCTGCAACCTGGGCACAGGACCAAGAAGGGGAGCTAGTGTGGTGGCTGCTGGACTAGTGGCTGGGGGGGGGGGGGACTGAGGATCTCAAGCTCCTCTCTTTGCGGGTGGTTGCTGTGCGGTGGACGCCACTTGTTGCTGCAACAGGGCTGTACTAGGTGCTTTCAGATCACGGCGTAGGCCCTCGATGCTATGCTCCAGCCATTGGAACTGCTGTACCGCTTCCCGTTGGGCCTGTAGCGCTTCCCATTGCACCTGTAGTGCTTCCCGTTGCAGCTACAATTTCTGGTGCCGGTAATATTCCAGGTGCACATTGTGGCCCAGCAATTGTATCGTGAGGCGCAGTAGCTTCCTCCTCTAGCTGGATGGCCTCTGCTGAGGATGTGCCCCCCCTTCTGCATCTTCTTCCTCTGTGCTACCATCAATAAAGGCTGCGGGTGGTGGAGGGAGATCCTCTGTTGCTGCTGCTGGGTCCTGTGGTTCCACCCCATGTGACTGGTCCTGCGCGCATTCTTGTGCAGGCACACCTCCAGGCCCACTGGTTTGCTGCTCTGTGTGCTGTTCAGTGTGCTGGGGCTGGTAGCCACTAGGGTCAGCTTCTTCCTCTGACTGGCTGTCATCACCTGCATAGCAAAAGGGGAGGAAGTGTGTTGGTCAAAATAACCCACTTTTGTTTTTCAGCATTCATATACATAGCCCCACCCGTGAAGACCCAGGTGAGGAATGGGATTGGCAGGCAAGCCACACAGGGCCAGTCTTAGGCCAGGGTGACCGAGGTGGCCGCATAGGGCCTCGCGCTTAAGGGGGCCCCGTGCGGCGCGCCTCAGTCAGCCTGAGCCTCCTCCGCTCCATCCCTGGCACTTTAAATTTACCTCGCTCCGCCTCCGACGTCTGTGCAGCATCAGTGAAAGCGCTGCCTGTCTGACATCTCTCCACCAGCCTTCCCTTCGCTTGTTTGTTCCCTCTGTGTCTCGCCCTCGAGGAAAAGACGTCAGAAGAAGGCGGGGCACTGAGGGAATGAACAAGCGAAGGGAAGGCTGGTGGAGAGACGTCAGACAGGCAGCGCTTTCACTGACGCTGTGCAGACATCGGAGGTGGAGCGAGGTAAATTTAAATAGTTGAACTAGAAGAGAGAAGAGGGCGGGCAGGTGGACATGGGAGCGGGTGGGATGGGGAGAGAGGAGCATTGACAAGGATGGACATGGATGGGAGGACAGGGCCCAGGAAGAGAGGATTAATTGCTGGACATGGAGGGGAGGGAGGAGAATTGCTGGATATGGATAGATGGAGGAGGGCAGGGGAGAGACGAGCATCGATGGACATGGATGGAGGGCAGAGCCCAGGGAGAGAGGAGAAATTGCTGGACATGGAGGGGAGGGCAGGGGAGAGGAGAGAGAAGAATTGTTGGATATGGATGGATGGAGGGGGAAGGGGCGAGAGGAGTATCGATGGACAAGGATGGACATGGATGGGAGGACAGGGCCCAGGGAGAAAGGAGAAATTGCTGGGCATGGAGGGGAGGGCAGGGGAGAGAAGAGAATTGCTGGACATGGATGGATGGAGGAGGGAAGGGGAGAGAGGAGCATCGATGGACAAGGATGGACATGGATGGGAGGGCAGGGCCCAGGGAGAGAGGAGAAATTGCTGGACATGGAGGAGAGGGCAGGGGAGAGAGGAGAAATGTTGGGCAGGAATGGAGGGAAGGAAAGACAAAGGAAGGAGAAGCACATAGATGGAGGGGAAGGGAGAGAGGAGAAATGCTGGATATGGATGTAGGGGAGGAGAGGAAAGTAGATGCACATGGATGGAGGGGAGTGAGGAGAAATGCTAGATATGGATAGAGGGAAAATTGCTGAATTTAAGGGCTGAATTGGAACACTTTGAAGGCAAATGCTGAAACTGGAGAAAGGATAGGGACAGGGCTACAGATGATAGACAGGACACATAAGGACACAGGGGGATGGTGGACATGGTGAGAGAAAAAATATCAAATGGAAAGAAGACACTGCATAAAACAGAAGACACTGGGACCAAAGTGAATAGAAAAACTAAATGATCAGACAACAAAGGTAGAAAAAAAGCATTTTATTCAGAATTTATTAATTGGAATATGTCAGCTTTTGGAAATGTGCATCTGTGATATTTTGCATGTAAGTTTCAATTTTTCTAGTATTGCTGCATGCTGAGTCTGACTTCTTGAGGTAACTTTCCAGTTCAGTATTTTGCCTTCATATCTGTTGTGTCATGTGTTTTTCATGTGTGATCAAGGTGCAGTATCCTGCTAACGTGTAGTATTTGCAGCCCTTTTTGTTTTGTTTTTTCACGAGGTAGTGTATTGATGTTTTAGAGCCTGGTGTAATTACAGTTCTGCCTTTCCATGAATAAGATTGTAGCTCGTCCTGTCCTTGGAATTACTGTGTTATGGTTTGGTAAGGTTATTTATTTATTTTATTTATTTATTTATTTTTATTGCTTTTGTATCCCACATTTTCCCACGTATTTGCGGGCTCAGTGTGGCTTACAATACATTGTAACGATGGAAGTACAATGAGTTATTACATGATTATGTGGCTTACAATACATTCTAACGATGGAAGTACAATAAGTTATTACTTGATTATGGTTACATTATGAGGAGTTGAGTTGAAACAATGTCCAGGTATCGATAGGGGAAAGAATAAAATTGAAGAGAGAAAGGCTGGGTGTGTAGAATTATGGGGATAGGTGTAGTAGGAGAATGTGTTAATGCGTTGCCAACAGTGTGTGTGGTCTTCATGTGCTTTGATCCTTTTGGTAGATTTTTTCAAAGAGATGAGTTATGAGGTTATGAGTGTGTTTTTGCAAAAGATTGTGTATAGTGTTTTGCAGTGGAGAGATTGTGTGTCCGCACTTCTGACCCCCCGGGGTTATGAGAATTGGAACTACTAATTGTAGTGGACTTGAACTGAATAATTTCTAGGGAGGGGGGGGGGGGGTTTATGATAGCATTGTGCTTATTACTTCAATCAGTTATTCTGTACAAGTTTAGCTTCATTTGTCTTTATTTGAAATGTCATAAATAAAAATATTTCTAAAAATTGAATAATCTTATCAATGGGGTGGGGGCTGAGCTAGGGCAGGGGCAGGGATAGGATGGGGCCCCACCAAATTTGTCTGCACAGGGCCCCGCACTTGCTAAGACCAGCCCTGAAGCCACAGATGTCATTGTACATGGTACGGAGCTGGAGACGATGAGCGTAGTGTACGTCAGAGACTGATGTGCAAGAGAGCCACATAGGCAGGTGGGTAGACATAGAACTGTGGAAGGAGTGCAGAGGACACAGTGACTACATCACAGAGGTGTGGGAAGGAGATATGCACAGTTTGGTGATGGGAAAAGAGGAGGGCGTGGGGAAGGCCCCCAAAGCTGTGAACCAGTGGTAACCTACACACATATAGTTGGAAACCCTCCCCCCTCCACCTGGCTACTCCCTGTGTCATGGTCTGTAATGAATAGTGATTTGTATTACATGTGGTGTTCTCACCCCTGCTCCTACTTAGGAACACCACACTGTCCCCCACTTGTGTAAAACAGAGTGTAGTGCAGCACAACAGATACCCCAGCTTCCTAATGGTCAACCTACCTGAGCCCTTAGGCTGTGCTGATGTATCCAGGGACCCAATGCCATGGATCCCCTCATGAATGATGCTCTCTAGGGAGGTAAATTTACTAGTGTCATCTGCTGGTGGGTTGGCACCAGCTTTCTTCCTGACATCACACCTCAGCCAGCGCCACTTCCGCTTGCAGCCTTCCACATCCCTGCCACAGTGGAAGACCGCATTGACCCTGTCCCTTACTGCCTCTCATTCTCTCTGATTTATTGTAGCAGCCAGCCTCTGGCCTGTGGGAGCAAAGAGATGTGTATGCGTTCTCTGGATTTCCTGCACCAGGAGTTCAATTTGAGGGTCACTGAAATTGCCCTTGCGGGTGGGTGCCTGCTTTGGTGCCATTGTAACAATGCGATGCAAAGATTCAAAAATACTGAGAAGGACGCTTAAATACTATCCCAGGGACGCCCATGTCACAACGCAATGGGCATCCCCGAGATGGACATCCTAATTTAGATTATTACCAAAATCCCTAAACGTCTCCAGCTGCTCTGCCGATTTGGGCATCCTCATTTCGATTATGGGTGGGGGAACTAAGGATGTCCCCAGCTGCTCTGTGTTTTGGACGCCCTAATTTCGATAATGAGTGAAAATGACAAACGTCCCCAGCTGATCTTCCAATTTGGAAGTTTGCATTTCCTTTATTGGCGCCTCTTTAAGACGGCTTTCTCTGTGTTTGCACTTTAGAGGATTTTCTTTAGATTATGGGGTGGTATTTCAAAGCGTTTTAGCTTCAGTTATAGTAAACCTTTATTTTTGCCACTGTATGCTTTTGTACACCTGTTTTTTTTTTTTTTTTTTGGGGGGGGGGGGGAAACTTTTTCGCCAATTCTTGAAAGATAACTGGTGTTTGGGCTTTGTATCTTTCCTTTCCAAACGTTTCAGACTGGGTGTTAGCTGGTAGCTTAGCATATACTTTGCATTTTCTACATCTGACCAACTCTCCATTCTCTACCCTCCAGGAGCTCCTTGCTGTGTGTGATGCGCTCCCTCACTGCCCCCCATTCTCTCTCTCCTTTGTTGAAGCAGGCAGCCTCTGGTCCCTTGGAGCCAACAGATTCTTGCACCACAAGTTCAAGGTAAGCTCATACCTCTCAGCCACCTCTTCCGTTTCTGCTATGTAAGTGCTAAACAAACAATTCTTGCATCTTGCAGGACAGCTGGTCAAGAGGATTGCAAGAGACAGCAGTGGACTGTAATACACTGGACTCTGATAGTCATGATTGTTTCTACCCAATTCATTGTACAGATGTCTTGTTTTCTATTGAACACAGTTGTGGCTGCCTGTGGGTTGGGGGTGGTGGAGGGGGAGGGAGAGGGGAAGATGCCCTGAGAATGGATGTGTGCATCCCTCATGGTCAAGGGCTCCCCATTCTCTGTATGTTCTTTGCATTCAAATCTTACCTCTATTTTCACAAGGTTCACGGGTAACTACAGCTGGTAGTTTTTCTACCGCTTTGTACCTCATTTGTCTCCCCGCAAGGTTCCATCCTTCTTTACGTGGTGAACCCCAGTCCCCTTTTATGAAGTGCCCACACATTCTCAAGGTTGCTGGGTGTGGGGGGGGGGGGGGGACATATATGCACTGAATGTCTTTTCCACATTATTCAACACAGTCCTACAATCCTCCATAGTTATGGAACAACAACATTTCTAAATTCTATCCTGCAAAACCATTTTCAAGGTGGCTACAGGTGTGTGCCTACCATGGCCTTGAGCCCTTAAGTTATGGTGAAAGAGAGGGGGGTTCTGGTTACAGTTCCTATTCTAAATAACCTGCTGATGGCTACCGCCCGGTGCCTATATAAATCCCCTAACCTGAGCCCTTCTGTACCTGATGTATTATATTGCAATTGTAATGAAGTAAACATCCATCTAATGCTTTTACTGTTGTTTTCCCTTTTCTCCTCAGCACTATATTCAATGTGACAAAGATGACCCAGCTGTTTGTAGCTCCTTCCTGGCCCTCACCAATGTGGTTTGGTTATGGGTAAGGGTGTCTGGTGATCAGAGAGCAAACATAGTCTATGCGCTACCTATGGTTATCTGCAAGTTTCTACTTGGCAGATCACTAGTACTAGACAACATACCTATTATTTACATAACTCTGTGCTGTGGGGCACTATGGTAAGGGAGAAGAGGCTGGATGGGCATTTCTGTTCCTCAACAGAAATGCCCCCCTCAGCCCCCCCCCCCCCCCCCCCCTTACCATACAGCCATGCAGTTTGGAAGGAACATGTGGCCTTCTGGATGGCCACATTTATGACACTTATGTACCAAAGTGTCTCTGTCACAGTTCACCTGTCATGCAACCCAGATTGCTGACTCCTCTTACATCAACCCCAGCATTTGATAATACCAGGTATGTAGATATGTAGTGCACAAGTATACACACAGACCCTGGTAGATGCAAAAAGTGTAAAATTGTATTATATAAACAAACTATATACAAAATTTTCCCCCAACATCATTCACCCCTCTCCTGTCCTTCCAATAGCCTTCTTAAGAACTCAATCACCAGCATCATGAGATGGCTATGGGCAGGGCCGTGCCTAGGGTCTCTGGCGCCCCCCTGCAGACTATCAGTTGGCGCCCCCCCCCCCCCCGTGAAAATGATCACGCCCCCCCCCCATGAAAATGATCGCTCACCACTTGCCACACTGAAAGGAATTGTCAGCAATATTCTTAGAAACAAATTGCTATACATTGCAAAATAAGATAGCAGATGTAAATTCTCAAAGTGGACATATTTCAAACGCTAAAATGAAAATAAAATGATTTTTTTCTACCTTTGTTGTCTGGTGACTTTCTTTTTTCGATCATGCTGGTCCAGTATCTGATTCTGCTGCTATCTGTCCTCTTAACTCCATTTCCAGGGCTTCCTTTCCATTTATTTCTTTACTTTTCTCCTTTTTTCTTCATTTCTTGCTCTATATCCATTTCCAGCAATTTCTCCTCTCTCCCTGGGTCCTGCCCTCCCATCCATGTCTATTCTTGTCCCTCTCTGCCCTTCCCTCCTCCATCCATAGCCAGCAATCCTCCTCTCTCCCCTCCCCTCCATTTCCAGCAATTTGTCCTCTCCCTGGGCCCCCATGTCCATCCTTGTCCCTCTCTGCCCTTCCCTCCTCCATCCATAGCCAGCAATCCTCTCTCCCCTCCCCTCCCCTTCCAGCAATTTGTCCTCTCCCTGGGCCCTGCCCTCCCATCCATGCCTCTCTGCCCTCCCATCCATGCCTCTCTGCCCTTCCCTCCGCGCCCTGGGGCCTTTAAATCTTTTACTTCCGGTCGCAGCAGCATCAGTGCAAGTGGAGCGCTGCCGACGTCTCCCTTCCCTTCGCGCTCTTGGTTCCCTCAGTGTCCGCCTTCTTCTGACGTCAGAAGAAGGTGGGACACTGAGGGAACCAACGAGTGCAAGGGAAGGGAGACGTCGGCAGCAGTGGCGTAGCTAGGGTAGTTGACACCCGGGGCCGGTCATTTTTTAACACCCCCCCCCCCAAATCCAGTACTAGGCATACCGAGAATACAAAACACTCACGACCTATAGAGCAATTCTACCATACCATAAGCAGTCGTTTCTACGAGTCACACAAGGAAAAGGAAAGCATCTTAAGCACTTCAGTGAGTACTAGAACATCAATTCACCTATTGTAAAACGAAACCAGACAGAATAGTACAGATCGTCGATCCTGCACAATCAATGCCAACTGAAAGCCATGTCTTTTTCACAAACACAGATACACCCTAATCCACTATAGAATAAGTAATCATAAACTTTCTATTTAGACAAAAATTAAAATGAACCCCCAATGCCAGACTCTGCATACAATGCAACACCACAGAAACAGAAAATGTCTCCTAGTACTGTGCAAAATATAAAGACAGCAGATGTAAATTTGAAAAAACTAACAAATACCAATCACCACTTTACAAATTAACAAATAGAAATAAAACAAATACAGAAAATAAAATAATACCATTTTATTGGACTAATACATTTAGCTTCCAGAGGCCAAAATCTCTTTCCTCAGGTCAATACAGTATAGTGCTGTTACAGTATCCTATCCTGATCTGAGGAAGAGGGTTTTGTTCTCTGAAAGTTAAGTCAAAATGTATTAAAATTAGTCCAATAAAAAGATTACCTTATTTACATGTTCTGTTTATAAACATTTATTAACACAGCTAAAATACTATATCCTAAAGCAAAATAATAAAAATATATATTTACAGTTTGTTGTCTTTGGTTTCTGCTTTCCTCATCTTCTTTTCACCGTTTTCCTTCCATCCAGCATCTGTCTTTGCTCTCTCTCTGCCATCCAGTGTCTGCCCTCTCTAATGTTCCTTCCATCCACATCTGCCCTCTATTTCTGCCCCTTCCATCCACCATCTGCCCCAGTCTGCCATCTCTCTCTCCCCCTTCCATCCACCATCTGCCCTCTCTCTCTCCTTTCCCTCTAGCATTTGCCCTCTATCTCTGCCCCCTTCCATCCACTGTCTGCTCTTTCACTCCCTTCTATCCACTGTCTGCCCTTTCTCTCAGCTCCTTCGATTCACCATTTGCACTCTCTCTTTCCCCCTCCCATCCATTCAGGGTCTGCCCTCCCTCTCACTCCCCATTCCATCCAGGATCTATC
The DNA here is from genome assembly GCF_901765095.1 of Microcaecilia unicolor. NCBI lineage: Eukaryota > Metazoa > Chordata > Amphibia > Gymnophiona > Siphonopidae > Microcaecilia > Microcaecilia unicolor. The sequence goes on from NC_044032.1 coordinate 494,578,209, forward strand.
CCCCCTCTCTCACTGCTCCCTCTTTTCGGCTCCCAGTTCCCACCTGCGGCTGCCCCTAGTTCCAGATCCATTGATTCTCCCATCCACCCCTGCCCCAGGCATGACCCCATTCTCCCTCCTGCTCACTTTTCAGACCCCAGTTCCAGCTCCATGCCCCTTCTCCCATCTGTCTCCCACCCAGTCCCTTCTGCCCATCTGAGTCCCCCTCACCCCATCTGTCTCCCACCCAGTCCCTTCTGCTATCCAAGTGCCCCCCACCCTCACCCCATCTGTCTCCCACCCAGTCCCTTCTGCTATCCGAGTCCCCCCCCACCTTCACCCCATCTGTCCCCCACCCTCACCCTGCCTCGTCTTCTCCCTGCCACCCGGTCTTTAAAAAGAAATTGCTGACGCGATAGCGAGCGCAGCACCTCGTGTACAAGTAAAAGAAGCGGATCCGATCATCTCATTGGGCCTTCCTTCACTGTCCCGCCCTAGAGGAAATAGGAAGTTGCGTCAGAGGAGGGCGGGACAGTGAAGGAAGGCCCAATGAGATGATCGGATCCGCTTCTTTTACTTGCACACGAGGTGCTGCGCTCGCTATCGCGTCGGCAATTTATTTTTAAAGGGCAGGTACGGGAGGGGGGTGCCAGGAAGAAGACCAGCGGGAGCGGCGGCACCCCCTTTCTGGTGACACCCGGGGCGGACCGCCCCCACCGCCCCGCCCTTGCTACGCCACTGGTCGGCAGCGCTTTAACTGACGCTGCTGGCTGCTGCGACCGAGGTAAAAGATTTAAAGGCCTCGGCGGCGCGGGGCGAGGGTAAGCACCGCGGCAGCGCACTCCAGAGGTGGGCGCCCCCCTGCGGTGCTTACCCCAGTTACCGCATCGGCACGGCCCTGGCTATGGGTCTGCTGACGGTCCTCGACAGAGTGCCACAGTGCTGCCACCTCCAGCAGCAGCTGGTTGACTACAGCAACCAGTTGTTTCAGGAGTTGCAGTACTGTGGCACTGTTGTCTATAGGTGTTGGTGGTGGTGTTGCTGGGGCTGGTGGGTGCTCCTCCTCCTCCCCCTCCATAAGAGGCATATCTGCTCATTGGTCCTCCTCTTCCTCCTCCTCCTCCTCTGCCTCCTCCTCCTGCACCACTGGTGCTGTGGTCACCGCCTCCTCCTCCTTCTTCTTCTGCTGCCACCCTGTGTATGTAAAAGGATTGTCTTTGAGATCAGCACATCCAACATGGCTTGCATAGTGCAGGAGCTGGCTGGCCTAAGGCGGGGGATGGAGAAAGGTGTGGTGAGCCCTGGGCTATACCAATGGGGTTTGAGATGCATGAGATGACATGACAGGGAACCCTGGAAGCTGGTCTAACACAGAATACACAGGATGTGTTGGCAGACCACACTTAATGGTCAGCAGCATGTTTGCATTATGAGTTGTGACTACAGTTGGCTGACCAGTTTTTTTGTTTGGGGGGGGAGACGGGGGAAAGGACATTACTTTAATATGAGGCAACGACATCCACTAAGAGTAGGACCTCAGGCAGGAATGCCATGAACCAGTATCCACCCCAGAAAGGGGGATGCAGAAGTGGGGCATGTCATCTCATTCATCTCAGAGGAGGTTAGTTGGAAGTTGCAGGCACACTCATGGGAGGGTAGCTGCAACCTCAAGCCTTGATCTGGGACAGAGGTGTTATGACTTACTAGTTGCCTATTAGCCACATGGAAACTGATATTGTACACAACATTTGCATTATTAAATAAATACATTTACAAATGAGTACAGGTGCGCTGTTTATAATACTTATGTCGAGCCCTGAGGCGCCGTTGCACTGTTCTTATAATGTCAGAGCTTTTCCGCTTTATCCTGCGGAACCTTCACCTCAGGGACTCGAGGTCCTTCCAAATGCCAAATCTTCTGCAAGATATAAGTTTCTACACCAGGAGTCAAGGGATGGCCCTTCTTGCCTTCAGCACACAAATTTGGAAGTCAAATAGGAGAGACACACAACACTGATTGGGGTGGGGGGGGGGGGGAATACGACATTACATTGGTACAGGTGATGTCATTGAGGTGGACATGAAGACAGAGAGTACCATTTGTGTGCAGTATTGTAGGGATGTGGGAATGGTTTTCCTTTCTAGTACATTGATTCTATTAATGAATGTGCATGTGCACATATCACTGATTACCCTTGAATGCAGACTACAGTTAGTACTTATATTGCTGAGGGAGCTCTTATATGTATATGGACGTCCATGACGTGCATGGACCGTCATCACACGTGCAGGGACTTATATGGATGAGTATATGTTCATATATGCGGTGTCTTCCTTATATGGATCATTATCAAGTGTGCGAACCTCTTCATATATACACAATAAAATATGTATGTTCCTTATATTTCCTATAGCTGCATGTTCCACAAATATAGTGCATGTAGTTGCGGACATCCAGGTACGGGAAATATAAGAAAAAATCATAGTGATAAATACAGTAAAAGGCTTTCGGCGGGCCTAGTAAGATGGACGTCCTTAGGCAGTTCTGCAAGAAACACGCTCTTGTTAATGTACTTTGCAATTATGAATTTTTCTTATATTTCCTGTATTGCTAACATTTGTCTTGGGGATGTCCTTTGGCGGTTCTGGAAGATGGGCATCCTTTTTTATTATACTTTGGACGTCCCTGATTTGGACGTTTTGCACTGCGATAATGGAATGTCTATGGACATCCATACTATTTTTTCGATTATACCTAACTGATTTTGGACGACTTCGTGAGGACATCCTAATTCAGACTTGGACAATCTTTCGAAAATGCCCCTCCACATCTCCTTTGTCTAATCTGGTATCATCTCTTGGCATCTCTTGATATGAACTCTTAGGTCTGCCTGTGGAGTTTACTATACCTTTATTTTGAAATAAGAGTTATTTATATTCTTTATTCCTGCTTTCTTAGGAAATCTCCTCTGGTGAGCTATGCCTCCTCTACTTTGAGAACTTTAACATTAGAAGTATGTCAATAACTTTATTTCTTATTATATTTAAATTGCCTGTCTTCTATGTTGAAGAGATATTTCTTTATTTTTCCTGACATATTCTATTATTGCTTTTCATGTGTTTGACTTGTACTGTAATATTGAAAATGCATAAATAATGTTTTAAAGTGTATCAGAAAATGTACTGAAAGCCAGAAAAGTCTATGAAGGGCAGGAGTGATGTGATTGTGTTACTGGCAGGGTCAGAGTTGGGGGGGGGGGGCAAATGGAACAGCTTCCCTGGGTTCCCCAGCTCCAAGGAGCCCCCCCCCCCCCCATAGACTGACATGTCTTCCCCTTCTTTCCACCCCCATCCAACATCTCCCTCACCTTCCCAATCTACTTTTTAAATACATTGTTTTTCGCAGGGGGTCGCTAGTGCAGCGGTGATTCTGATATGCTGCCCAGAGCCTCCTAGGTGCTTTTCCTCTATGGTGGTCTGCCTAGGCAGAAACAAGAAGTTGTGTCAGAGGAGGCCGCGGGCAGCATATCAGAATCACTGCCATGCCGGCGATCTTCTGGGAAGAGCAACGCATTTTGAAGGTAGACCAGGAAGGTGAGGGAGATATCAGACAGGGGTGGGGAGAAGAGGAATACATGCAGGAACAGCTGTTTTTAAAGTAGACCAGAGGAGCGGGGATATACCAAAGATAAGGGGAAATACCAGACTAGGGTGGGAGGAGGCAAAGGAGAAGAAATGATGGGCCTGGAAACAGAGGAAAGGGAGAGAGAGATGGTAGAAAATGAATGGAAGGAGGGAATAGAAAGGGAGAGATGGTGGATCTGGGAGTGGTGGGGAGGGAGGGAGATATGCTGGATCTGGGGGTGATGGGGAAAGAGTGGGAGATGCTGAATGGGATGGCAGTCTGGAAGAAAGAGAGAGAAGTTAGACCTGGAGATGGAAGGGAAGGAGGGAGGGAGGGAAGAGAAAGGGAGAAATGTTGGGTCTGAGGGTGGAAGGGAGGGGCAGATGCTGAACAATGGGATGGAGGGAGGAAAGAGATGCTGCATCAAGGAGGTGGGAGAAGAAAAATAGAAAAGAGAGGAAGTAATGTTGGACCATGGGGGTGGGCAATGAAAGGATGAGAGATAGATCCAAGGGGGGTAGGAGGGAAGAGAGGGGGGACAGGAAGATTCTAGAGATTGGATGTTAAGTGACAGGGAGATGTCAGGTAATGTGAATAGGGAGGGCTACAAGAGTGGAAAGAGAGAGAGAAGATTCTGGAAATGTTAGAACCATGTGGAAGAGGTCTAAAGAGGGGTGGGCAAGGAGATGAGTAAAAGGAGTACAGAGGTAGAAATGTGGCAATAGGGGATGGAAGGAATAGGTGACTGAGAAAGAAGTGAGATGGAAAATGAGAGAGCTAAGGACTGAGAGGAGATGGAAAATTGATAGGTAGCTGAAACTTAAAATGAAGGATAAGGGTAAGGAAGAGGGTGAAATTTGAGTGGACAAAGACAAAAGAATAAAAAGGGAGGAAATATCTGAAAGGGAAAAATCAATTGTCACAATCTTTCTCCCTGTCTACCTGCCCCAATGCACCTTTTCTGCTGGTCGGGCTCCGGATTCACCTCCCAACAGCTCCTCCTGCGGTTGCTGATGCCAGCATCCTGGCGTGCATACGTGTGTCACAGAGACGGACTTAAGGTCTGGTGACAGGGAGCACCAGATCCATGAGGGACACCCGAACTTCCTGTTTGTGGCCTATATAAGGAAGGCCCAGGAGTTCCCACAATGCCTTTGCGGTAGGTCGCTTGAGCCTTGCCTGTCTCTAGTTCCTGCCTTACCCACCTTGCCTCCAGTTTCTGCCTTGTCTCCACTTCCTGCTTTGCCTGCCTCACCTCCAGCTCTAGCTCCAGCCTTGTCTGCCTCGTCTCTGGCTCCAGCATTGCCTGCCTCCAGTTCCAAACCTGCCTTGCTTGCCTATCTCCAGTCTGAGCCTGCCTTGCCTTCTTGTCTCCAGTATGAGTTTGCCTTGCCTTGCCTGTCTCCTTTGTCTGAGCTCACCTTGCCTTGCCTAGTCCTGTGCCTAGCTTGGGTAGCTCACCTGCCACTAGCCGGTGTCCAGTGGCAACCCAAGGGCTCATCTTCCCTGAGTACGTGACATACCGCTGAAAAAAAAGGTGTAAGCAAAATCCAAATCCAATATGATAGAAACAGGAATAGGAGAGAATGGACCAAGAGAGAAGAGAGGAGAAAAGGAAAATGGACAGGAAACACTGGAAAAAGAATTAGCAGAAGACAGACAAGAAATCAGAAAAGGGAAACTAGGGCCAAGATGATGGAAAAACAAAATGTCCAGACAACAAAGGTAGAAAAATGTGTTTTATTATGAATTTATTAACTAGAATATGTTGGCTTTGGGATATGTGCATCACAGATGTTTTTGCATTGAATTCGGTGGTGTAACCAGATGGCTGATGGAGGGAGGGGCTTGAACCCAAAATAGATAGGCACCAAGTTTTCTCCCCACTCAAATGCAAAATATAAATACCTGAGCTGGCGGGGATTTCCAAGCCCCACCAACTGAAGACCTCCTCCTCCAGTCCCGCAACCAGATATCTCCAAGCTCTGCAGCTGGTGGCAGTATCCCCGAGCTATCACTGCTCTCCCCACTGCATGTTTGTTTTTCCTGCATGTGTGGAAACCGAACAGGCATTGGGGGAGGGGAATAGCAGCTCTGAAATATTGCTGATGGATGCAGAGCTTGGGGAGGAAGTTGTCATCAACTGGTGAGGCTTGGGGATCTCCACTAGCCACAGCAAGGGAGATGTTCATTTTAGGGGGCCTAAGTCCAAAGTGGGGGACCCAGCAACCCCCCACCCCCACCCCTTTATGGTTACGCCACTGATTGTGTTCAGTACAAAATGAAATTAATTTCTGTTTTTAGTTCTCCAGTGTTGCAGTACTTGCTGAGTTTAACTTCTTGGGGTTCCCAATTCAGTTTTGGTGTTCATATTTCTATTTCTAATTTGTGATCCATTGTTCTGTATTTGGTGAAGGTTTGTCTGTATTTTGTGTATGATGAAGTCATTTAAAGTTGTTTTATGTGTGGTGTTAATGGTGGGTGGGGAGCTCAGAGGAGAGTGCAGGGAGAGGGGGGGGGGGGGATTGGAGGTCCTCTCCTTAATTTCTGCCCTGGGCCCCAGTATGTTTAACACAGGCCCTGTTTACTGGTACCTGTAAATAACTGTCTCTGTGTTCTGGAGAACTTGCAAATTATGTATAGAAGAGTGGGGCAATCAAAAGTAAGGAGAAATTATAGCAATCCAAGAGATTCAGGATTAAAACAAAGACCAGTGTTTTGGAATCTTCAAAAGAAAAAAAATGGCTTTACTGAGCATATCTATCCAAGAACAAAGTAAAATGATTTTAAGTATCCCATAATCTACATAAGTACATAAGTATTGCCATATTGGGAAAGACCAAAGGTCCATCAAGCCCAGCATCCTGTTTCCAACAATGGCCAATCCAGGTCACAAGTACCTGGCAAGATCCCAAAACAATACATTTTATGCTGCTTATTCTAGAAATAAGCAGTGGATTTTCCCCAAGTCCCTTTTAATAATGGTCTATAGACTTTTCATTTAGGAAGCCATCCAAACCTTGTTTTAAACCCCGCTAAGCTAACTGCTTTTACTACATTCTCTGGTAATCAATTCCAGAGTTTAATTACAGGTTGAGTGAAGAAATATTGTCTCCAATTTGTTTTAAATCTACTGTGGTTCAAAGGTAAGTGAGAAATAAAGGGGCTCTTTTATTAAAACATAGTGTGCGCTAATAGAATTAGCATGCACTAAATTGTAAGAGGCCCATAGTTGTATAATGGAAGGCTCAAAAGCAGCTAGCACTGAGTCTTTTAACATGGCTGAGCCTGCTGGCACTGAAGGGTTAAATCATTGTGGATGATTAAAAGAGCTGGGGAGGTTAGCATTGGTTGTGAGAAATAGCAGTCATCAGGAAGAATGTAGATTGGTGGTGGGGAATTGTAGGTGGGTCAAAGGGGTCTCTAGCATGAGCTTTTCTGGCGGGATTTTATTTTTGGGAAGGTATGCTGGGAGGGAAGGGTGGTGTTGATTCCTTTGAGGATTTTTTGGTTTTACAGATTTTGTTCTGTGGGATTTACTGTTACTTTACTTGCTATTAGGTGGAGGGCTCTGCAGAATTTTTTTTTTAAACCTGTTGTTATGGATAAGTGTGGCTGTCCTTGGGACTTTCTGTGCAGAGGGTGAAGATGTTGTGCAGTGATTTGAGCAGTTGCCTAAAGAAATCCAAAAGGCCAACACAGAGTTTAAAGACGGAGCTCTGCCTCCTATACAGATGATAACCAATGCTGTTCTATTATGTCAATTGCTCTGGTGAGTGTAACGACACCTTGGTCATTACACAAGATTTCTACCCTTGATGCAGCTTTGGCAAAACGGGGATTCCCTGTCAGGCACTGGGGATACAAATATTTGTTGGATACATGTTCTGTGTCAGGCATGAAGTTTTGGTCCATTAATGGTGAAGATGTGAAGACAGTGTGAGTTAAGTGGATTACTTGTGCCTACTTGTGTGATAAAGTACTAACTGATGAAGGCTATATTTTTTGACTATTAAAATCTGTGTATTTGCATGTGATGTTTCACCCAGTTTGAGATTTAAAAGACTTTCTTGTACTATATGAATTGCGGATTTTTTTTTCTGACCTGTGATGGTACCGTAAGCTTGAGCCTTAATTATGTGGGCTGAGCTTTATTTCTGAGGTCTTTTATCTCAACATTTTTAGTCCTGAAGTGTGGATTTTCTTATTCAGTGTGTTGTCACCTGCATAAAAAAATTTTAATTTGATTTTCTGATATATCATCTTTCTTCTTGTATGAAATAATCTGAGAGCAGCTTTTATATATAGCAAAGTCTACTCTTTTGTTGTCCACCAGTGCCAGTGAAAATGATTTTCATATGTTTGCAGAACCTGTTACAAAAATTTTAGGTAGTTTTAATCAGTTTTCCTCATGATGATGGAGATATTATTAATTTTAAGTCTATGAAAGATTATTCAAACATAATGCAAATAGTCATAACTTCATTTTCTGATCCAAAAAAGTTACATACACCACTAGCTATTTAATATATACTAAGAAAAATATGGATTAATGAGAAAATCCATACCAAACAGATTTTACTGCATGAATATATTACAAATTACATGTGACCAACAGGCACACAAACATGTGACACCATATAGTGTGAATTACCAATCTTACCTGTATGATCTTTCAAGGACACCTGTTCGCTTTCATTATCAACCAGGCATTGCAGTTCATTTTTAGTAATTTCTCTATTAACCATACTGAATTATACACTTAAGAAAAATTAATATAGGCCTTTAAAGAAAACAATTTTCAAACTATCAACACACCTTCTCACTTTCACAACTGGGGAAAAAAAAAAAACATAGGTAAGCTAGGCACGTTCCTGAGGCCTAAAAGTTTAGGGAGGCCCTCTCCAATGTACTCAGGAGTCAGGAGCCTTGGATTGCCAACTGTTTTGATTTTTTTCAGCTTCTACAGATTTTTAAAGTCTGAAGGATGGAAAGACAGCTAAAAGGTCTCCAACGCTCCACTGTCATTCCAGTGCAGACACTTTGGTAGCATCCCAGCCAATGGGAAAGCTGCTTTAGTCACAGGGAGGAGGGACTGAGCTGCAAGTGCTGTTGGGAGGGGCAGTGGGAGGAAGTGATACGGCAAGGGTTTGGAAAAGCCAGGGAAACCAGTAAGTGTCTTAGAGGTGATGGGTTGTTGAGAAATGGAAGGAATGTAAGAGGGATTGTTGGAAAAGGTTCTGCTGCAGGCTTAGAAACTGGCAGAAAAAGCAGAAACTGTATATAATGGTGGGAAGAGCTGGTTACAGATGGGGGGCTCTGACTGAGCACATGTAGCAGAAGTAGCACAGCATTAGGGGGGAGAGAGAGAGTCTAGAAAGTGACAGAGTACATGCATTTGCATGTGTGCTTGAAGAGCAAAAGAATGCATATATGTGAAGATTGAGAGTCCATATTCCATGTGTTAGCAAAAGTGGAAGAGGAGCAAACGATAGCCATCATAGTTAAAAGGTGAAGTGAAAGATGCAATTACAACCAAAAAAGCATCCTTCAAAGAATGGAAAAAGGATCTGAATGAAGAAAATAAGAAGCAACATAAGCACTGTCAAGCTAGATGCAAAACATTGATAAAGAAGTCTAAAAGAGAATATGAAGAAAAACTTGTTGAGGAGACAAAAACTTATAGTAACACCTTTTTCAGGTACATTAGAAGCAGAAAGCCTGTGAGGAAATCCATGGGACCATTACATCATGAAGGAGCAAAAGGGGCACTCAGGAAAGAGAAGGCAATAGTTTAGAGATTAATGAATTATTTGATTTGGTCTTTATGGAAGAAGATGCAAGAGATCCACCTGCTTTCATGGGTGATGATGCAGAGGAACTGAAAGGAATCTCTATGAACCTGGAAGGCGTTTTAAGCCAAATAGAAACATAGAAACATGATGGCAGATAAAGGCCACATGACCCATCCAGTCTGCCTATCCTCTGCAACCCCTAATGCTTCCTGTTCCTAAGTGATCCCACATGCTTATCCCATGCCTTTTTTAAATTCTGGAACAGTCCTAGACTCCACCACCTCCACCGGGAGGCCATTCCTGCCTCCACCACCCTTTATGTGAAATAATACTTCCTTAGGTTACTCCTAAGCCTATTTCCTCTTAACTTTGTCATATGCCCCCTCATTCCAGAGCTCTCCTTCATTTGAAAAAGGCTCTCTTCCTGTACATAAATGCCCTTGATATATTTAAACGTTTCTGTCATGTCTCCTCTCTCCCTCCTCTCTTCCAGCGTATACTTGTTGAGGTTCATAAGCCTGTCCCTATAATTTTTACATTCAAGACCGCTTACTAATTTCGTAGCCGCCCTCTGGACTGACTCCATCCTGTTTATATCTTTCCATAGGTGTGGTCTCCAAATCTGCACGCAGTTGAAGAGTGATAAATCACCTGGACCAGTTGGTATACACCCCAGGGTACTGAATGAACTCAAACATGATATTGCTGATCTATTGTTAGTGATTTGTATCATGTCATTAAAATTGTCTGTAGTACATGAAGATTGGAAGTTAGCCAATGAAATGTCAATTTTTTTAAAGGGTTCTAGCGGTGATCCAGGAAATTACAGACCGGAAATCCTGACTTCAGTGCCAGGCAAAATAGTGGACACTATTATAAAAATTACGGAACATGTAGACAAACATGGTTTAATGGGACAGAGTCAACATGGGTTCAGCCAAGGGAAGTCTTGCCTCACCAATTTGCTTCATTTTCTTGAAGGCATGAATAAACATGTGCATAGAGGTGAGCCAGTTGATGTAGTGTATCTAGATTTTCAGAAAGCTTTTGACAAAGTTCCTCATGAGAGACTCCTGAGAAAATTAAAAAGTCATTGGAAAGGAGGCAATATCATTCTGTGGATTAGGACTTAGTGAAGGTAGAGTTAAATGACCACTTTTCTTAATGGAGGAGGGTAAATAGTGGAGTATTGCAGGAATGATCTGGAAATCAGAATGACGAGTGAGGTGATTAAATTCGCAGATGACACAAAATTAGTCAAAGTTCTCAAAACACATGTAGATTGTGAAAAATTACAGGAAGACCTTAGGAATCTGGAAGACTGGACATCCAAATGGCAGAAGAAATTTAATAAGGACAAATTCAAAGTGATGCACATTGGAGAGAATAATCCAAATCATAGCTACCTGATGCTAAGGTCCACCTTAGGAATAAGCACTCATGAAAAATATCTAGGTGTCATTGTGGAGAATATCCTGAAATTTTCTGCCCAGTGTGCGGTGGCAGGCAAAAAAGCAAACAGGATGCTAGGAATTATTAGGAAAGGGATTCAAAATAAGACCAAGAATATTATAATGCCTCTGTATTGCTCCATGGTGCAACCTCATATTGAGTATTGCATTATTATAATGCATCTGTCTCACTCCATGGTGCAACCCCACCTTGAGTATTGCATTCAAATATATCTCAAAAAAGATATAGCAGAATTAGAAAAAGGTTCAAAGAAAAGTGACCAAAATGATAAAGGGGGTGGAACTTCTCCCATATGATGAAAGGCTAAGGAGGTTAGGGCTGTTCAGCTTGGAAAGGAGACAGTTAAGGGGGAATATGATTGAGGTCTATAAAATCCTGAGTTGTGTAGAACAGGTAAAAGTGAATCAATTTTTCACTCTTTCAAAAAGTACAAAGACCAGGGGACAGTCAATGAAATTACATGGAAATACTTTTAAAACAAATAAGAGGAAATATTTTTTCACTCAAATAATATTTAAGCTCTGGAACTTGCTGCCGGAGGATGTGGTAACAGCGGGTAGAGTATCTGGGTTTAAAAAAGGTTTGGACAAGTTCCTGGTGGAAAAGTCCGTAGTCTGTTATTGAGATTGGCATAGGGAAAACAACTGCTTACCCTGGGGTTGGTAGCATGGATTGTTGTTAATAATTGGTTTTCTGCCAGGCAGAGGTGTAGCCAGACCTTGATTTTGAGAGAGGGACCTGAGTCCAAAATGGGGGACACATTTTGCCCCACCCCAAACCGCTCTCTACCCCTGCTGCAACCCCACATACCTGGGCTGGCTGGGGTCCCCCCCAGCAATACTCATCATCATGCTGCTTATACTGCTTTCCCACCTCAGCATGTATGCTTGGTTTTAGTGAAACTGAGCATGCTGTAAAGCTCATTCATGCTCAATTTTATTAAACGCGAGCATGCGTGTGAGGGAGGGAGAAGCAAGGCAGGCAGCATGGAGGCGAATATCACTGCAGGAAAGTTTCTGCTGGCGGGGCTTGGTGACCCCCGCCAGCCAAACCAGCACACTTTGGGGGGCCTGAACCAAAATTGGGGAGCCCAGACTATGCCACTGCTTCCAATTACTTGTGACCTGGATTGGCCACTGTTGGAAACAGGATACTGGGCTAGATGAACCACTGGTGTGACCCAGTATGGCTATATGTTTTGCTTCCACTATCAGTTTGGCAAACCTGGCCTTTCTACTAGAAAATAATACTTGTCAAGTACACACCTCCGTCTTCTTCTTGTCTCTAGTGACTCACCTAATATAATTTCCATGATGCTCTTGACAGGATTCACACAATTCATTATCTATGCATTACTATCAAAAATGACAATAGAACAGAAAAAGGGTAGGAATATTGCACATCCCACAGACCTTTTTAAGACTCAATCAATCATATTCTATGAGCTATGAAAGGAAATCTAGTACCTCAGACATACAATTGAATTAACTTCTTTTAAATTTTCAGTAAATGTAAAGTGAGGAAAAAAATACATAAAGGGAAAAAAAATCTACAACACATATTACAGGTCTTTATTTGCCGTCATTTACTATGTTACCATGTTACAAAGGTGAGCATTCATATAAAGTTAGCTTCAAATAGCTCTAATTGGTGTTAATACAAAGGTCCTGATATTTGGCAAGACTTTTCCAGGCAGTAGTAGTTCCTACCTGAATAAGTCCTATTCATTGGGTCATACCAGGTTTTTCAGAGCAACCTATTTTGATAGTACCACTGAAATTCTAATCAGTCATGGGGAGGTCTGTCTTGCAGCATTCCTATTGAACTGGTCTCACAGACATCCCAGCAGTGCAAAGAGGCAGCCTAGTGGTCAGTGCAATGGACTTCACCTAAAGGGATGCAGGTACAAATCCCACCTAACCCCCTTCATATTATATGGTGAGCCCTCCAGGAACAGAGAAACCTACAGTAGTACTAATACAATAGCCCTCAGGCTTGAAGGTCACTTATATATTTAGGTACAAGAGATATTTCTGTGATCCAGGAGGGCTCACATATTTGTACTGAAATTAAAGAATTAAGGTAGGAATTGAACCTGGGTCCTGTTGTTCACTGTCTACTGCACTGAGCACTAGGCTACTCCATCCACTTGCTTGCTGCTTTCTTAGGAATGGCCATAATATCTGGAGCTGTCATAGAGCTTGTTATCTACTGTCACAGTCACATCTTTGATGGGGGATGGGAGGGGGTCAGTGACCACTGGGAGAATAAGAAGGGTCATGCCTTCATCCCTCCAGTGGTCAGCTGGTCAGTTAGGGCACTTTTTTTGACTTAGTTGTGACTGAAACAGGTATAGATAAAAATGTACTTCTTTTCCACCCTGGACCTTTTTTTTCCTGTTTCATTATCACAGAAAAAAATGTCCAGATTTAAAGCCCTCCTAAGTCCAGCCCAAGTACCACCTAAAACATGCCTCCAACATCCCCCTTGCAATTTAGAGGAACTGTGGAATAAAACGTCCCAATTCTGAGTTTCAAAAGTCAAAACTTAGACATTTTGGTGAGGAAAATATTTATCTGCCAATCTGGGCTGCTTTTGAGAAGTTTTTCTCTTTAGAAAATGAGCCCCTTAGAAAATAAGTCCAAGAGGTATAATTTGTGCATTAATGGAGTGCCTGAACAAGACAAGTACAAGAATTGTATAGATATAGCCCAGAAAATTTACAGGGCTGTATTAGACCTCTGTGATGGAGTTTTGGGAGATCAGGAAGTGAGACTGGACAGAACACACTGGGTGCTTTCCAAACTATGGTGAAAAGGAGAGACCTATTGTTGCTGGACTGGGAGGGTCAATTTTTAGACCTCTGTTTGGTTACTTTACAGAGAAAGGAAGACCTAAACATTTACATTTTGAATGGGGCAAAACAAGGGACATGAACATTTTTGTGGCAGCATAAAAACATCTATGTTATAAAATGGCCATATAGACATCCATGCATAGCAGAAGAGTAGCCTAATGGTTAGAACACTGAGCTGCTAACCAGGGGACCAGGTTCAAATCCCACTTCAGCTGTTTGTTATTTTCTTTTCTTTTAAATTGTGAGCCCTCCAGAGACAGAAAAATACCTGCTGCACCTCAATGTACACTGCTTCAATAGCCTTCAGGGTCTCAGGTTTCTTATATATTCAGGTATAGTAGATAATATATGTAAGGTAGTTTTCACAGAGCTGGATAGATTGAAATGGGCAGTAGCTATGCTGCAAAAAATTCATTTTTGGGTGAGGGATGAGAAGTTGCTTCAACAGAAAGTTTACAGCCAAGGTTTTTGCAGTTCTAAGAGGAAGGGGAATGAAGATTGCAGGGGGTAGTGATCTTAATACAGAAGGGCAACAAGTTTCATCTGGACGAGATTCGAACAGAAAAGTAGTGGAGATAAGTAGCTGTCAAAGGGCACTGTTGGGAGTAGCAGCTCTCATTTATAAATATACTAGTAAAAAAAACCCGTTTCTGATGCAAATGAAACGGGGGCTAGCAAGGTTTTCTTCAGAGTGTGCATGTGGGAGTGTGTGTGTCCCTGCCCTGCCCTCTCTCCTTCCCCCTCTGAGTCCAGTCCTTCAGTGTTGTTTCCTGCTGTTCTGTGTTTTTGTTACAGAGAGAGTGAGGGCATCTCTCTCCCCTCCCCCCTCTGAGTCCTTCACTGTTTTGTGGGATTTCCTGCTGTGCTGTTTTCCTTCACTCATGGGGAAACCGGATATCTCTGGCGCTTCACACTTCCGGCTGGAGGCTTCAGTGGTGCCTTTTATATATATAGATACCTCTAATAAGGACCAAGCAGAATTTTTTTCTGAGAGTAGGATAGGAGCTTGAACTGTTTATAATGGGAAAAAAGATAATTGAGAAAGGAGGGATTTCAATATGTCAGTTGATCCCCATAAAGGGGTGAAGAAGGAAAAAGAGTTTGGATCACAGAAAAAGCTTAAAGTACCTAATGAAACTACTGAATGTGACTGATATTTTGTGACTACAGCATGTAAATCAGAGGAACTATCACAAGTCCTACTCTGGGATGCCAGTCCAAACAGAAGAAAAGGAGGTCAAAATCCTCACGTATACAAAGCAGCAAACAAAAGAGAGTGAGGCAATGATTCCAAAGATGTTGTGTAGCACCTTTAATAACATCAAATCCAATTCCCTATTGTGTCAGACTCAACACGGCAGTGTTTCGGCATATGTCAGGAGTCAAAAGAACCTTTCAAAGAGATAAATAGCAATATAAAAAAGAAAACAAAAATTATATAAATATGATAGAAAAGATTTAAAAAAGAAGTGTTTGTGTGTGAAGCTTGACACAAAAATTATTCTTTTAGGAAATATACTCAAAAACATAGATAAGGGATGTAGAAAATTACTGAAGATGGGGATAGTAGTAGTGAGATGTGAAATTGTGGGCAACTAAAAAAGGCAGGAAGTGCCTGCAGTGGAGAGCTGGTGAGGTATATTGGGGATAATAGGACAGATGGAAAAACTCACAAATGTAAGGAGTAAAAGATATGAGGAGGTAGAAGAATATGGGTAACTGAAAGCATACGGAGGCAGGCAGGAGGGGGAAGAAGGGAGATTCTTGGAGAGGAATAGTAATTGGAAGAGGGCCATAAGAGAATAGGATAATGGGTAGAAGGGAAGGGCGTTTTAAATAGTGGAGATGGGAAGGAAAGAAGGAAGGGCAGGGAATTGATTCTAGATGGGAAGAGGAAGAAGATGGGGGTTACAAGGTAGGGGCTGTTAGTGAGTATAGATTGATGTGTAGAAGAAACAACTGGGCATTCGGAGGGATGCTATAAGGTGGGTTGGATTGAGGGTTGAGTTTGAATTAGAGTCCAAGATACTAAATATGAGTCAAATGTTATTGTTTCTGGTTGTATGAAGGAAACTTGTTTGGTACAGTCTGTAGAAATAAGCTGGATTCCAAAAATCAATGAACATTTAAAAGGAAACAACAACTGCAACTGGGACCAGGTTTTTTGGTAGAGCCAAGTTAGGTCATTCGTTACAGGAACCTCAGAAGCCTGAGCAGCAGAGAGAAATGAGGCAGAAAGTTATAAAAAAGGGGACTGCTCTATAAATTCACTGGTATGGTTGCCATGAGTGAATTCAGCCCAGGGAAGTAAGCTTACCTAGTGAATTTGATGAAGTGAAACTAAATAATGCAGGAACTGCTCAAGTTCTTGATTGATCATCTTAGTAATGCTGTTAATTTTAGGATGATATCCAGAAGAATAATGAAGTTTAGTTGCTAAGTTTTTATAAAAGGCCCTCTCAAACTTGACAATGAACTGAAGATCTCAATCAAAAATAGCAAAGGCTGGGATCAATTGCAGGTGGACAATTTCTCATATAAGAATGATGGCAGTTATGGAACGGATGTCTGGTTAGGAATGGGAATGAAATGTACCATCTGTAAGAACCACTCTATTACCAGGATCACAGTATATCTTAACATGACTAAAACCGAGCTCCTCATCTTTCCCCCTAAACCTACCTCTCCTCTCCCCCCTTTTTCTATTTTGGTGGATGGCACTCTCATTCTCCCAGTCTCATCAGCCCGTAACCTTGGGGTCATCTTCGACTCCTCTCTCTCCTTCTCTGCTCACATTCAGCAGACTGCCAAAACCTGTCGTTTCTTTCTCTATAACATCAACAAAATCCGTCCCTTCATCTCTGAGCACTCTACCAAAAGCCTTATCCACACTCTTATCACCTCCCGTCTTGATTATTGTAACCTACTACTCACCGACCGGCCTCCCTCTTAGCCATCTCTCTCTTCTTCAATCAATCCAAAACTCTGCTGCGCGACTCATTTTCCACCAAAGTCACTATGCCCACATTAGCCCTCTCCTTAAGTCACTTCACTGGCTCCCTATCCGTTTCCGTATTCTATTCAAACGTCTCCTATTCACCTATAAGTGCATTCACTCTGCCGCTCCCCAGTACCTCTCAACTCTTGTCTCCTCCTGCGTTCCCTCTTGAGTACTCCGTTCTGTTAATAAAGCTCTCTTATCCATCCCTTCCTCCTCTACTGCTAATTCGAGACTCTGTTCCTTTTATCTCACTGCACCTCACGCCTGGAATAGACTTCCCGAGCCTGTGCATCTAGCCCCGTCTTTAGCCGTTTTCAAGTCCAAACTCAAAACCCACCGCTTTACCACTGCTTTGGACTCCTAACTCACTTACCCTGTCCTTTATCCTCATCTCTCTTTATTCCCTTTATCCTTAATTGTTCTGTCTGTTTACCTGTCTTATCTAGATTGTAAGCTCTATGAGCAGGGACTATCTTCTGTGTATGGTGTACAGCACTGTGTATGCCTTGTAGCACTATAGATAGATAGATAGATAGATAGATAGATAGATAGATAGATAGATAGATAGATAGATAGATAGATATCTGGATGATGTTGAAAATTTGAAGACTACTGTGCATCCCGGAATCTTATGATTCAATCAAATGGGTCCTGAGTATAAAATGAATTCTTGCATAGTGAATCTTGGTTCTAGGTTGTGACCAAAACTTGCTGTCACAGCAGTCAGTTAAGGAAATATGAACCCTATGTGAAGGGTGATCTAGGCTAGGAAAGAGTAGCTCTTCTGCCTGCACAGGTCACTTTCCTCTCAGGAGGAACCTTTAAGTGTTGACAGCAGGCAGGATTTACCAGGAGAATCAAGCTGGACAGGCTGGGATGTAGGAAGCTGGGCAAGTAATCTCTAAGAAAGAGCAAATACAGGAGACATGAATCAGTTTGAATAGAAGGCAGTGAAACAGGACTCCAACATCAAGAAAATAAGGAATGACCAAGTTCTGGCAATTTGTAGGCTGGAAGGCTGCAAAATGAATATTCTAAGCAGAAACAAGATGGCTGCAGTCTAGAAGTATGAATCAGAGAATTGGGAGGACAAATAGTTGGACAGGAAGGGCCAACAGCTAGATCCATAGGAGCCATAGCTGGTGGGATGAAGGAACTGTCTATCAATATTTTACATATTTAGGCAGTGGTGTGCTGGTAAATGTTTAACAACAGGCTCTCTCCCCGGTCCACCTCTGCACTCCCCCCCCCCCCCCACGGTTCACCTCTGCACCCCTCCCCCAAATTGCAGAGCTGGTTATAGCCGGGGAGAGAGCCTGGGGGGGGGGGGGGGCAGGCAATCTAATTCATGTTTAATGTGGGATAAAATGCCATAAATAAGTAAATAAAAATAAACTTTTAATGTTGAGCACCTGATTCTCAAAGTGGACATATTCCAAACACTATAATGAAAATAAAATTATTTTTTCTACCTTTCTTGACTGGTGACTTTGTTTTTCTGATCATGCCGGCCCAGTATCCGATTCTGCTGCTATCTGTCCTCTTAACTCCGTTTCCAGGGCTTCCTTTCCATTTATTTCTTTACTTTCCGCCTTTCTTCTTCATTTCTTGCCCTACATTTGTAAGTAAAAGCTGGGTCCTCCGCAGACTTGACTGTCCAGTGGATCCAGCTTCAGCCTATTTTCTCCATCCATGTGCAGTTATTCTCCTCTCTTCCTTTTCCCTCTTCTCATCTCATTCCTCACTCTTCCCTCCCTTCCATCCATGTCCAGCATTTCTTCTCTCTCCCTTCCCTCTCCTCCATCCATGTCCAGCAACCCTCCTCTCCCCCCTGCCCTGCCCTCCATGCACCCATGTCCAGCAGCAACCCTCCTCTCCCCTGCTCTCCATGCACCCATGTCCAGCAACCCTCCTCTCCCCTCCATCCTCCCATGTCCAGCAACCCTCCTCTCCCCTCCATCCACCCATGTCCAGCAACCCTCCTCTCCCCCTGCCCTGCATCCACCCATGTCCAGCAACCCTCCTCTCCTCTCCCCTGCCCTCCATCCACCCATGCCCAGCAACCCTCCTCTCCCCTGCCCTCCATCCACCATGTCCAGCAACCCTCCTCTCCTCCCTGCCCTCCATGCTCCATCCACCCATATCCACCAACCCTCGCCTCCCCCCTGCCCTCCTCCCCTCCATCTGCCTTCTCCCAGCCCCCCCCCCCCCCGCTGCCCCCGGTCGTCCATCATCCATCTTCCCTCTGCTCCCCGACAGACCTGGTTTCCTTCCTGCACCGCTGCTTGCCTTTAAAAATTTTATTTTCCTTCGAGGCGTGCCGGCGTTGAAGCGAAGGCAGCAGGCTTAGCTCGGTTTCAGCCTTCCGTTCCCTTCCCTCGCATCATGGCTCCGCCCTCGCGCAAACAGGAAATACGTCAGAAGAGGGCGGAGCCATGATGCGAGGGAAGGGAAACGGAAGGCTGAAACCGAGCTAAGCCTGCTGCCTTCGCTTCAACGCCGGCGCACCTCGAAGGAAAATAAAATTTTTAAAGGCAAGCAGTGGCATAGGAAGGAAACCAGGTCTGTCGGAGAGCAGAGGAAAACGGATGATGGACGACCGGGGCAGTGGGGGAGCAGAGGAGAGCCGGCTCGCACTGGCCAACAACCGGCTCGCAAGATGCCAATAAATTTAACAAGCGGCTCTTGCGATCCGGTGCGAGCCGGCTCCAGCACACCACTGTATTTAGGGCTCCTTTTATTAATCTGCGGTAAGAAAACGCCCAATGTGTGTGCATGAACTGAACACTAAAACTTTTATTTTTCTTCTCTGAGGGTGCATGTCTGGGGGGTGGAGAGTGGGCATGACAGCTCAATTCAGTTAGCACAGCCACATTACCGTGAGCTAACTGATTAGAGCAGGACTAGCACGTGAGCCCTTACTACCTATAAAATAGGTGGTGGTAAGGGCTCACACGCTAATTTTTTGTAATGGCTGTGCACTAATGGCTGTGCATTAGTGCATGGCCATTAATACAGAAAATGGAAAATCAGCCATTTTTCAGCTGCAGTAAAAATGGCTTTAGTGCTCAGGAAAAACTCACGTAACGGTGTGCTAAGGCCACTTTCTACCGCTGCTTTGTAAAAGGATCCCTTATACTTGCTTTTTGGGGCAGACTGTTTTCTGAGTAACTCAGATTCAGAGGGTTGAATTTTCAAAAATGTGCACTATTCTAGTCTATTCTATTTTGATGTTTCTATTCTGCCTTTAACAAAGTCTACATTTTCAAATTTTCTAAAGGCCCATTTCCACAGACAAAGTGCTATTTTACCCATGGAAATGGCTTTACAAATTACCCTCACAAAGTAAATGAGGCTATGGCTGCATGCATTTATGTGTGTGATTCTGTGTATATGCATAGATTTTACTCAGGCTGTATGCAAGCTAAAATTGCTTGGCAAAAAACATGTTTTAAGCAGAAAAGAGAAGGTGGGAGAGAAGAAAAAGAGAAAGGAATCTGGAAGAAAAGGAAATGGAAAAAGATTTTGCAGAAAGGTTACATGCAAAAGGAAAGCCAAACGTTAAACTGCACTAACAGTTCCAGCAATGTTCTTGACTGTTTGCTGTATTTATATCTCTCTTGCTCCCTTTTGTGTTAATGAAGTATTCATTGATTTTTAATTTCTTTAGAACAATACAAACTTATTTTTTATTTGCTAGATTTCCTTAGTTTCCACAGGCATGTTTATTCAGAAATTGGATTAAATACACTTTCTTCAAATGTGCAGTCGCCTTCCTTGTGCGGCAAGAAACACTTTATCCTCTAGCAAACAATGTATTTCCTATAGCAGGCAACAATATTTAGTCTAAAAATTACACAGGGTCTTCACATCACAGCAAACTGAACTGTTTCTTTTCCTCCTTTCTTTTGGCAATTAATCCAGCCTGAGATTTCCATTGAAACTGCACTAGGTCAACACTAACAGAAGGGACCAGGGGCAGAGGAGAAGGGACAGAAATAGTGCATGCAGAATTTGCCAGCATTCTGGCTCAAAAATCCAGCAGTCTTTATTTTCAGCTTTTCCAAGCCATAGAGGGAAAAAAAAAATTAGGAGATGGAATATCTGAGGTCAGGGTATTCGAAGCTGAAGAGTCGGAAAAACATATTGAAATATCTGTAAATCTGGAAGTCGTAATGGAGCAGTTCTGCAATCTGAAGAGTAGCAAATCTGGACCGGATGGTATTCACCCTAGGGTACTGATAGAACTAAAAAATGAGCTGGCAGATCTACTGTTATTGATTTGTAATTTATCCTTAAAATCGAGCGTGGTACCTAAATATTGGAGGGTGGCCAATATAATGCCGATATTTAAAAAAGGTTCCAGAGGAGACCCGGGAAATTATAGACCGGTGAGTCTGACGTCAGTGCCGGGCAAAATGGTAGAGACTATTATCAAGAACAAAATTATAGAGCACATTCAAAAGCATGGACTAATGGGACAAAGTCAACATGGATTTAGTGAAGGGAAGTCTTGCCTCACCAATCTGCTGCATTTCTTTGAAGGGGTAAACAAACATTTGGACAAAGGTGAGCCAGTTGGCATTGTGTATCTAGATTTTCAGAAGGTGTTTGATAAGGTCCCTCATGAAAGACTACAGAGGAAATTAGAGGGACATGGGATTGGAAGTAGTGTCTTACTGTGGATTAAAAACTGTTTGAAAGACAGGAAACAGAGAGTAGGATTAAAAGGTCAATATTCGCAATGGAGAAGGGTAGTTAGCGGGGGTGCTGGGACCTCTGCTTTTTAACATATTCATAAATGACCTAGAGATGGGGGTAACTAATGAGGTAATCAAATTTGCTGATGACACAAAGTTATTCAAAGTAGTCAAAGCGTGGGAAGATTGTGAAAAACTACAAGAGGACCTTACAAGACTGGGAGACTAAATGGCAGATGACCTTTAATGTGAACAAGTGCAAAGTGATACATGTGGGAAAGAGGAACCCAAACTATAACTATGACATGCAAGGGTCAGTGTTGGGAGTCACGGACCGAGAAAGGGATCTAAGTGTCATCATTGATGATACGTTGAAAACTTCTGCTCAATGTGCTGCTGCGGCTAGGAAAGCAAATAGAATGTTGGATATCATTAGGAAAGGGATTGAAAACAAAAATAAGGATATTATTCTGCCATTGTATCGCTCCATGGTGCAACCACACCTCGAGTATTGTGTTCAATTCTGGTCGTCGCACCTCAAAAAAGACGTGGAGGGGCATAATTGAACGAAAATGTCTATCTCCATGGGCGTTTATCTCCGAGAACGGGTCTGTGAAGGAGCGGACCGAACCATATTTTCGAAAAAAATAGACGTCCATGTTTTATTTGACAGTTTGTGAGCTGGGTGTTTTTGTTTTTCAGTGATAATGGAAAATGAAAGCGCCCAGCTCAAAAACGAATAAATCCAAGGCATTTGTTCGTGGGAGGGGTCAGGATTCGTAGTGCACTGGTCCCCCTCACATGCCAGGACACCATCCAGGCACCCTAGGGGGCACTTTTACAAAAAAAAAAAAAAAAAAGGTAAAAGAGCTCCCAGGTGCATAGCACCCTTCCCTTGTGTGTTGAGTCCCCCAAATCCCCCTCAAAACCCACTGCCCACAAGTCTACACCATTATTATAGCCCTAAGGGGTGAAGGGGGGCACCTACATGTGGGTACAGTGGGATTGGGGGGTTGGACGACTAATAAGCATTAAGCAGCACAATTGTAACAGGTGGGGGGGATGGGCCTGGGTCCACCTGCCTGAAGTCCACTGCACCCCCTAACAACTGCTCCAGGGACCTGCATACTGCTGCCAGGGAGGTGGGTATGACATTTGATGGTGAAAATAAAAAGTTGTGAAACATCATTTTTTGTGGTGGGAGGGGGTTAGTGACCACTTGGGGAGTCAGGGGAGGTCATCCCCGATTCCCTCTGGTGGTAATCTGGTCATTTAGGGCACTTTTTGGGGCCTTATTCGTGAAAAAACAGGGTCCAGGAAAAGTGCCCTAAATTCTAGCTACAAACGCATACTTTTTTTCCATTGTCGGCGAAAGGTGCCCATCTCTCCTCGGCCGATAACCACGCCCCAGTTCCACCTTCACCACGCCTCCGACACGCCCCCGTCAACTTTGTACGCTTCCGCGATGGAGTGCAGTTGAAAACGTCCAAAATCGCCTTTCCATTATACCGATTTATTCGTTTTTGTGAGATAAACGTCTATCTCCCGATTTGGGTCAAAATCTAGGCGTTTTTCTCTTTCAATTATAAGGTGGATAGTGGAATTGGAAAAGGTGCAGAGAAGGGCGCCAAAGATGATACAGGGGATGAGACGACTTCCCTATCAGGATAGGCTGAAGAGGCTGGGGCTCTTTAGCTTGGAGAAAAGGCGGCTGAGGGGAGATATGATAGAGGTCTATAAGATAATGAGTGGAATGGAACGGGTCGATGTGGAGCGTCTGTTTACGCTTTCCAAAAATACTAGCACAAGGGGGCATTCGATGAAGCTGCAGTGTGGTAAATTTAAAACGAATTGGAGGAAATGTTTCTTCACTCAACGCGTAGTTAAATTCTGGAATTCGCTGTCGGAAAAGGTGGTTAAGGCGGTTAACTTAGCGGACTTCAAAAAAGAATTGGACGGCTTCCTGGAGGAAAAAGCCATAGAATGTTATTGAATGGACGAGGGAATAATGCAGTATTTCTAGGATGGACGGGACAAATTGCTTGTTCTTTTGGCCGCTGTCGGTGACAGGGTGCTGGGCTCGATGGACCCTTGGTCTGTCCCAGCATGTCGATGCTTATGTACTTATGTAGCCCCACTCTAACCTACAATTAATTCCAAGAACATGCTGTAAAAATATTCTAATGTCCATTATTTTTATAAATTACTGACCAGTCAGATAGAGATTTCAGGACATTATCATGCAATTATTCCTATATGATCTTTAGAGCTTCTTTTGTTTATCTTCACTTTCCTATATAGCACAGGAAAATGTAATGTACTAGAAGAATGTTTCCCAACTACTGTGCCACCAAAACCTTGAATGTTGTTTTTGATGATGTATTTTGTGCTCTTTTGTCTCTTCCAGGCTCTCACACTCCTGTCCTGGGCTTTCTATAACCTGCTGTGAACATGGCTCAAGCTTGTTTCTGCCCACCAACTTTACCCCTGGAGGCTCTCACGTTCCTGCCCTCAGCTCTCTGTAACCTACTACAAATGCAGCTGAGCTTGACTCTGCCCCTGGAGGTGACATTACTCTGTCCCAGCATGAAGTATAGCAGCTTGCTTTTCTACAGTGCATGCATAGACCTGGGTCCAAGTGGAAGGAGCTCACCTAAGGAACAGGTTCTGTTCCTTTGTTCACCTCTGTATCCCATCTCTGTCTTATTTCATTCACAATTATTCTGTTTCCCCTCTCTGTTTTTATCTAACTCTCAGAAAACTTGCATCAACTACGTCAGTCACCATATGTCGTACACCAGATATCAGTATCCCTCACTCTTCTCATCTTCCTTCTCTCTATGTAAAGACTACAACCATACTATGTTCTTCTTGTCCCTCTCTATCTAGGCTTACTCCTAAAGACTTTCCTCTTAGCATTGGCTTCCTCAATGTCAGGGTATTATGATCTAAACCCCATTGAACAGTCTCACTTTGATATCTTCTGCTTGGTAGAAACAGTGCTCTTGGATTCAGATCTGGCCTGCCTAGAACAATCTTGTCCTCCAGGATAATTATTTGTCTATAGAAAAGGTGGAGGCTTAATGGTAATTTACAAATCCCATCTCAATATTTGCTCTCTATCCATGTCTGCCTTCCTTCCTTCAAACTTTTATCGTTTAGCTTTAAAGTTACCTTCCCTATTAAATTGTTTTGGTTTTATCTCCACCTCTAGTCATACTTTCTACTCTTCTTTTTGAAGCCCATTCAGCGCGCAATCTTTCTCTCTCTGTTGCCATTATTTCTAATAGGCAACCTCAATATTCAGTTAGATGATCATCAAGATTCTTTGGCTTGCAGCTGTAGGACCTTTCTAAATGATGCAGATGTACTACTTATCTCGCTTTACCTTACTGTGTTGCATTTGACTTTGTTAAGCATTCAAAACTCCACCAAACACTTACTGACTTGGGTATTTTAGGGATAGTTCTTTCATGGTTTTCATAATAAGTCACTGAAAGAACATTTTCTGTCCATTGGTCTAGGACACCTTGCCCTTTTGTTTTGGGTGTCTCCCTTGATCCTATCTTATTCTACATATTTCTTGCCCCTGTCCTCCCATTTCATTTGACTTTAACTTCTTTATATATGCAGATGACATCCAGATCCTTTCTCCACTTTGACCCACACTTTCCTTCCTCTATTTCTACTGATATAGACAATAACTGATTTGTTATTAAAATTAGATTAACACCATAAAATATGAAGCTATTATCTTTTCCTCACACTCTTTTATTTAAGATCCTAGATGGGAGCTGTCCTGAGTATTTCTTGGATAATTTTCAGTTTGCCTCATTTTCCAGGAGCAGGAGAAATATTAACAATTTCCCTTTTCCCTTTCCTTCCATTAAAGGCTACAAAAGACTGAAGATTAGTGAAGTGTTAATAGCTTACAAAGCTCCTAAATTTTGGCAAGACATCTCAGTATGTTTTAATCAATTTTATTCTTACCGTTTTGTTTAGAAGGAATCTTAAAACCTGAGTTTTCAGAAATATGTTATTGGTTGAATTTTACAGGAATAGTTTGATTTCATAATTCCCAGGAGTATGCCTCAATCTCTCTTTGATATCTTAAGTGCTTAGAACATTTTGGTTATAGCAGTATATAAATACTATTGATATGTTATGTTTCTCTCCCATCTACCCCCTCCCCCCCCCTCCCCCCCCATATTCATAGTACTGCTCTCCCACTCAAAGATTCTGGGAAGATATTGAAGGTAAGTTTTGATCATGCACTCTATTTTCATTCTCAAATCTCTTCTGTTACTTCTAGGAGCTACTGTACTCTATGACAGATACACTTAGGGCCCTGTTTACTAAGCTGCATTGTAGCGTGCACTAAAAATTAGCGCATGCTAATGGGTGTCTCTAATTTTTAGCACATTAAAAGTTTTGCATACCTACAGCATGACTTAATAAACAGGGCCCTTAGTGTGGTCAAAGCTTGAAATTTCTTCTCATCGAATACTAGTTCTTACCTTAGTTATCACCTGCATTGATTATAGTTTAAAGTTTATTAGAGCTTGTTAGACCACTCTAGCTGCCGAGGCAGAGCAGAGCAGTGTATAGACTACAATAAATTATGAAAAAGGAAAAGAATGGCAATTATTGATAGTAAAATTGCTCACTCATACAATAAAGTAAGAAGCTAGGACAAGAAGGGCAAGAGGAGAGGAAGTGGAAAATAGCCTCTAGCTGGAGAAAGCCATCAATCTGGACCACTATAAGCCTGCCAAAAGAGCCAAACCTTCAGATTACCTTTGAAATTCTTAAGTGAAAGTTCACTTCAGAGAGTGGGGTTGGGTGAGAGATTGTTACAAGTATGTGGTGAGAGAAAGAAAAAAGCACTGGATCTGGTGGATTCATAGTGGGCAAACTTGGGACTGGGAAGAATGAGATGGTGGTCATTAAGCGAATGAAAGGCTCTGATAGGAGAGTAATGGATGGTGAGACAGGCAAGATAGGGAGGCCCACTCTGAGGTCCTCAAATGTTAAAAATGCTTCCTTACAGGTTAAACGATGTTCAACAAGCAACCAGATATGACATTTTCATAATGGGGTTGTGTGATCCATGTGGCAGGCACGGCAAGGCAATCTGATAGCAGTATTCTGAAGAGTTTGCAATTTTTTCAATGAAGATGGGCTAGACCTGCATAAATGATGTTGCAGTAGTTGAGGCAGGTTGTAAAAAATGAAAGGATTAGCACATGGAAGTTGTTGTGATCAATAAGATGATGCACAGATTGTAGTTGACGAAATAGAAGAAAAGAGATTTTGGCCAAGTGTGAAATTTGTGGTATGAAAGACAGGAAAGAATCCCAGATAATCCTGAGATAGCAGAAACTTGTGACGGGGTAACTTGTGCTCCGAAGAGAGTAATAGGGGTGGATGGGGGAGATAGATTGCCAGAGAACGAGCAGGAAACTGTTTTTTCTACATTAAGCACTAGCCAGTGATTAGTTAACCAAATAGCTCCTTAAAGTTTACTTCTTTTCCCAGGTTTTTCCCAGCATGCAATAGCACTATGTTCTATCTTTTTTGTTCTCTTTATAAACAGGACCCTGGTAATTAGGCAGTGAGAGTGTGAGCCTTGCTACTTGCCCCTTCCCTATTAACCCTCTCCCTCTGCTCCCTTCATGATTTTATTGGAACTTATTTCCTTCTTGTTGTTTCCCCTGAGTATGTTCTCATCTTATCCCACTGTACCTTTTATCATTTACTCCACATTTTTACACACTCCTGAGATATTTATCTTATTCACGGTATATCACAATAAACTTGAACTTTAGGTATGTAATGGAAAAGTCATTGCTGTCCAATGCTCAAATTTAGACCAAAAGCTGGGTTCTTCTCTCAGCATGCTACAATGGCAAAGGTATCCGCAGTAGCTCTCAGTTTCTTGAAAAGTCCCCAGAAACCTGCTCTGTTTTACAAGGCCTATGGGGCCTCTGCCAATGTTTGCTCTAACCTGTGCACATGTGCAGTGATGCACAACTTTCATTGTTTCTGCACAGAGCTTCTATTTTCTGGAGGGTGGGATTTGGCTACCTTATAATTTCTCTTTCAGGTTGTTTGCTATCAATCTTGAGTCAGTCTTCTAGTCCTCCCATCTATCTGCATCCTGCAACCAATCTGTTGACCCTTGGTAAGACATTTGACCAATTCTCAGCAGCCTTGCATTGCAGTGGGACTGCAGTGTGTGTGTGTTGGGGGATGGGACGGGTGGGAGAACAACTGAGAAGAATCAAAGCTAGCCTTCTTCCCTGCATTTTTTCTTTTTCTTGATCCTGCCATTCAGTCAACTGAGTCCTTTGGCCTGCCTCAGTGTGGAAGGACAAAAGGGCATGGATCAGAGTTGATTCTTAAATGGCATCTCAGTTCCTTTCTTCCAAATATGGGGAAGCAGAGGGAGCGAACTGCAGTAGACTGTGTGCTAAGACACAGAGCTAATAAATGGATTGGGATGGATGTTGGAGAAAGAGAAAAAGAGACAGAGTGAAATGCTTATCATGGAGCCCACCTCAAAATGGCTGCTACAACCTCTAATGGCAACCATTTTGAGGTTGGTGCAGCAATGGCAGGATCAAGAGGGCATTGCTTCTCCCTTTAGAACCCTAGCACATATCATCCCGGTGCCTAAACTTCGGTGACATTTTGAGAATTTACCACCATGTATCTGTTCTTTGGGATAAATGCAGGGCCGATGCTGGGCACGTCCCTGCATTTACTGCACCTTAAGTTTTGCAGTAAAGGTGTGGTTAAATGCAAACTTTTACCGCACTTTTACAACAGGCAATAAAAGTATCATATTGCATGATATTTGTTTTTCTGTTATGCCTCCAAAAGGTTATAGACAGAATGGAGCAATATGAGTACAATTTTCAAATAAATTTGTCTCAGTGACTAAGGAGTTATCCATGTAAATTCCTCAGACTGAAAACTTCCTTCAATTTAGTATCTAAAAATAGGTGAAGTAGGAAACAAAGTTTGCAGGAAGGTATGCTCAGATTTCTTCAGCTTGGTGAGGCCACTTTGCTCTTTTATTCTGAGACTTTTCTTTCATCAGCTCATTGATGCTGAGGCTCAAATGAGTTAGAGAATGGGCTAAAAAAAAAGCATGAATGTGATAGTTCTTAAATGAGAGTAAAGTTTAGGAAAGTTTATGCACACTAGGAAGAAATCTTCAACTCTTTCTTTCTTTCTTTCTTTCTTTCTTTCTTTCTTTCTTTCTTTCTTTCTTTCTTTCTTTCTTTCTTTCTTTCTTTCCTCAATAATGTTCTTATTTTGCAAGGTCCCGGGGGAGGACAAGGATAAAATTACACATGGACTCAGGGAAGAGATCCTTCTGATTTTTCCATCCCACGCTTATGTCCTTCTCCCATGCTTGTTTTAACTGAAAATAAAAAGTTAATGGAAGACAACAGAGGACAATAGGACTGCTTGATTTATTGAGGCCATGAGCGAGAAAACTGGAATTGTTTTTTCATCCAACAATGACGGTGGAAGAATAAATAGGGTAAGATGAATGGAGCTCATGGCTAAAAGAATTGCTAGTTCCTTTCAGTGAGTGATAATTTAATAATAAGGCTTCTCAGAGTGACTAAGGATTCTGCCAAAGAAAATTGAGGTAGCTCTTTGTGCAAGAGTGAACACTACTTGTTCAGGGGGTAATAGCAACAAAGACAATTATTATAATGGAAAAAGTTTACTTTTGAGTCTTTTATTTGATGGTTTTAAATTGAAAACAAACACTATATATATTATACTGATAGGTGGGGACAGCAATTTGCATAGTAGTTCAGAGAAAGAGACCAGTAGTTACTGATAATCAGATAATAGAAGCAGACCTGCACAGAGAAAATTTGTTGGGGGGGCAGGGGGGCTTAAGGCAAGAACAGGACATGGCCCCATCCCAGTCAGCTATACTATAGAGCCTCACAAAATAATCAAAGAGATACAAAGCACAAAGCATTATCTAGACAGGTTCCTGCAAGTTAACTAGGAGATCATGGATAACAGCCCAGGAGAGGATAGCTGGATACTTACACAGATTTTTATATTTTTTACACATTTTAATAATTATACATCATTTCTTGACTATTGCTGGATTAATTAGGCTATTCAGTGCTGGCCTCTACCCAGAAATATAACCACTATCTTCCAAAATAGCAGCGCCTGATCCCCTAGTAGTGCATTCTGATATACTGCTAGGGTCAGTATCCCAAATAAAGCAATGCTTCAAGCATTTGGTAGCTGAACCCCCTGTGATAGTACTTTGAGAGTACTGCTAGGGTTCAACCATTGCCATTTTGAATTCAGCATCCAATGGGGCAGTATCAACTTGAGAATACTCCAGCCCCACTTACTAAATTCCAAGGAAACCCCCAATAGGTCCAGGGAGATAGATGTGTGATAGGGGGTCTCATCTGGGTGGGTGGAAGTTCTGGAGGCATCTTTCAGGGCAGATGCATTTTGTTGAAGAAGAGGGATTCCAGAGCTATCTTTGAGGGTGGGGTGGTGGGCTGATTTCGGTGCCAGAAGATGACTTCAGAGGTGTTTTTTGTTTGTTTTTTAAATCAATGGTGTAAGATGGATCCAGGATATCTTTGTTGGGGTGCAGGGCTTTTGCAAGGGTCTACATATTTTTTCAGAGGGGTAATAGGTCATTGCTGGGGGAAGGGGGTCCTCATGGCATTTATTGTACCTCTGATCACTTTAAGATGGCCCCTGGAAGCATTGGGTCATTACACCAATGGTCTCTAATTGTTCTCATACCTTACAGTAACATTATCGGCTTTTGTCTCACCTAGAATGTAAACTGCACTGAACCCTGGAAAGGGGATATTAGCGATAAACAAGAATTTATTTGATTTGATATTAGTAGCTCAATACTCCTGGGAATGAAAGTAAAGCCACCTCAAAGCTGTAATTATACTTCCATGAAAAATACAGCTTACAAAGTTCAACACACCCTTTGTAATTTGATTTGCATAGTAATGAGGTGCCATATATGCATTTGCATTGTTTATATCTCATTATATAGTGTGCATTGCAGTAAGCCAGTGGTTCCCAAACCTGGTCCTGGAGGCACCCCAGCCAGGTCAGGTTTTCAGGATATCCACAATGAATATTCATGACAGATATGTATGTACTGCCTCCACTGCATGCAAATCTCTCTCATGAATATTCATTGTGGATTTCCTGAAAACCTGACTGGCTGGGGTGCCTCCAGAACCAGGTTTGGGAACCACTGCAGTAAGTTAACGTGCATTAAGGGCAAATAACATAGAATTGTTACTTTTAACTTGCTTTGAGTAGCAAAAATCTTGTTACTAGCAAAGCCTAAAGAGTGATCTAAAATTTGGCAGCTAAGATTTAATGCTAAATAATGCAAGGTCTGAGCTGCAAAAACCCAAGG
Source organism: Microcaecilia unicolor (assembly GCF_901765095.1). NCBI lineage: Eukaryota > Metazoa > Chordata > Amphibia > Gymnophiona > Siphonopidae > Microcaecilia > Microcaecilia unicolor. The sequence goes on from NC_044032.1 coordinate 494,609,096, forward strand.
GAGCAGTACAGTATAGGTAAAGTACTTCTTTGCGTGAAAGAAGAGTGGGACGGGGGTGATCATGTGTAATAATCTTGAGGTGGCCAAACAGGTAGAAAAGGTGATAGCAAAAGCCGAAGGATGCTTGGGTGCATATGGATAAGAAAGGTCAACAGGAAAAAAGAGTTAATAGTGCCTCTGTATAAGTCTTTGGTGAAACCTCATTTAAAGTACTGTGTACACGTCTGGCGTCTGCATTTTTAAAAAGATATAAACAGGATAGAGTCGTTCCAGAATATGGCTACTAAAATGGTCACTGATCTTCATCATAAGGCAAATGGGGACAGATTTAAAGATCTCAATATTTATACTTCGGAAGAAAGATGGGAAAGGGGAAATATGACAGACACATTTAAATACCTCCATAGCATTTAAGGCACAGAAGACAACTGAAAAGAAGTTCTGGAATGAGAAAGCATGGGATAAAGGTGAAAGAAGATAGACTCAGAAGTATTCCAAGGAAATACTTCTTTATGGAAAGAGTGGCGGATTTGTGGATTGGCCTCCTGGTGGAGCTGATGGAGACCAAGACTGTATCCAAATTCAAGAAAGTGTGGGGCAAACACATAGGATCTGTAAGAGAGAGAAAGAGATAGTGGATGTATTGAACAGCAGACTGGGTGGGCCAGGGCCGTGCCTAGGGTCTCTGGTGCCCCCCTGCAGACTATCAGTCCCCCCCCCCCTCCATGTGGCACAAGATGCAAAGGAAATAGGAGCTGAAAGATGAAGTGCATCATTGTGGGATTGCTGAACAAATAGAGGGTTTACAACCACTTAGATTTTCGTGCTTTCATGTTCACAAAATTAGTAATTAAATCTTTGATATCTAACTGGGCACATATATCATTCTCAATAGCAATCATGGCAAGACTTACAAGCCTTTCTTGCAAAATACTTGATCACAAATAATCCTATATAATAATTCTCACCTCCAACAGGATGTGTCTGGGACCATGCCTCCCTCGGAGGTGGTCTGCTAGGCAGGCACGCACTGACGTCAGTGACGTCAGTGACAGCTGATACCAAAGCAAGGGGAGGAGTAGGGAAAAACGTGGAGCATGTTTCCCTACTCCCCCCCTGTGTTACAGCCCACTGCACCCCCCTTCTGCGACCCAGTTGACCCCCCTTCTTGATGAAAACCATCCCCCGCCACCGTCCAGTACCTGTGCTGACGGGGGACCCCAACCCCCGTCAGCCGAAGTCCTGTGCTGGCCTTCGCGCCGTTGCTTCTTCAATGCGTGCAACTTGGACTCAAAATCATTGAAGAAGCAACGCCTCGAAGGCCAGCACAGGACTTCTGCTGATGGGGGGATGGGGTCCCCCGTCAGCACAGGTACTGGACGGTGGCAGGGGATGGTTTTTGCCGAGAAGGGGGGGTCGACTGGGTCGTGGAAAGGGGGGGTGAAAACAGAGGGATGGCAGAGTCTGGAACAGCGAGGGAGGGAGGATGGGGGATGGCCTTGCTAGCGCCTGTTTCCTTCCCTTTTGAAACGGGCATTTTTTTACTAGTTTTTTATGATTTTTAACCGTGAAAATGATCACTCACCACTTGCAACGCTGACAGGAATTGTCAGCAATATTCTTAGAAACAAATTGCTATACATTGCAAAATAAGATAGCAGATGTAAATTCTCAAAGTGGACATATTCAAAACACTAAAATGAAAATAAAATGATTTTTCTCTACCTTTGTTGTCTGGTGACTTTCTGATCATTGATAAGTCTCTGACTCTAAAGTTTAGCAATTTCATTAAAGGAAAATATATTTTCACATATCATAGACTCTTCCTATCCAAGGAGAATCTTTTATATAAAAACAAACACCAAAAAAAACCAATCAGATTTTCACTTACCAGCTCTTCTACACTACACGTCAGCTAAACTTCCTCTTTTGAAACTATTGTTGGAACCACCAGCCAATGAAATGGCTTTTAGCTGTAGCTATCCGGTTACCTGATAATTATGCACACATTGCAGTCATGCCCTCCTCTTGGTGTACAAGCTCAGAAAAACAAAAACTTTGAACCACTTACAGGTTTTAACAATTTTATTTCTCCCCAGTCTCAATTGCACACCTCCCTCCAAACCTGGCTGTTCTCTTTAATTTGAATGTTGTTCAAGCTCACCCTGAATGAGGAGTTATTCCCACACCAAAGACATATATAGCACTGGTTGTATTCTTTCAACTAACCTCAGCAAAGCCTGCCTGCCTCAGTGAGCAATGCAGTCAAAGGGGGAGGGCAGGGGAGAGAGGAGAATCACAGCTTTAGGTAAAACATTTTGCAAGTGAGCTGACCTCAGGAAAAAGGTGCTGGTAGGCACCCTCCAGAGGTCGGCGCCCCCCTGTAGTGCTCACCCCGCTTACCGTGTTGGCACGGCCCTGGGGTGGGCCACATGGTTTTTATCTTCAGTCATTTTCACTGTTTCTGTCTTCTTCTCACACTTTAGCAGCTGTCTCCTTAATGCTGACATAGAAGACAATACTGACTGTGCTTGCTAGAAACTGCTTAGCAGTGTTTACTGAGTGAACTTTTCACTTGGAAAGATCTTGTAGTTTACAGAATCAGGGCTGACACTCCTGCCTATGTGATTGTGATAGAAGGAAACTGAGAAACTATAAATATCATACCCAGAGGGAGGTGTTGGTCTTTGGGATTGTGCTTACCTGGCCACTGCACCATTAAAAGTCAGGGGGACGTTGTGACTGACTAACGCACCAGTACACAGGGAGAGAGTAGGAGTGAAGAAACAGTAACAGAACTGATTGCTGAACTGATTCCAGGTAGGTCTAGAGCAGGCACCAGACCTTGAACACTCCCTTCACAGGAGGAGTAAAGAGAGGAGTAATGGAACATCTATTCAGGATAGTGGTTCTCATCCTTTCATCTGTTGTGACACAATAGCCAATAGAGTGGATACCCTGGAGGGAGTAGAAATCATGAAGGGATCTCCAAACATTAGAAGAGTGGTCAAGGGTCTGGCAGTTAAAATTTAATATCAAGAAGTGCACAGTGATGCACTTATGGTGCAGAAATCCAAAAGAGATATATCAGATAGGAGGGGAGAGATTGGTAAGCTCAGCTCAGGAGATAGATCTTGAAGTGATGATATCCAAGGATCTGAAAGTGACAAAACAGAGCAACAAGATAGTGGCAATGGCCAGAAGGATGCTAGGATGCATTAAGAGGGGTATAACAGTAGAAGAAAGTAAGTGTTGATGCATCATTACAGGTTGTTAGTGAGGACCCACTTTGGAGTATTGTGTTCAGTTTTGGAGACCGTATCTTAATAAGGATGTAAAAATACTTGAAGCGGTTCAAAGAAAAGCGATGAAAATAGTATAGGATTTGCATTGCAAAACATAAGAGACTTACTGACCTGGAAATGTATACCCTGGAGGAAAGGAGAAACAGGGGTGATATGATACAGATATTCAAATATTTGAAAGGTATTAATCCACAAACAAATCTTTTCCAGAGCCAGAAAGGTGGTAGAACTAGAGGACATGAATTGAGGTTGAAAGGGGGGCAGACTCAGAAATAATGTCAGGAAGTATTTTTTCACAGCGAGGGTGGTATCTATCTGTAATTCCCTCACGAGGAAGGTGATGGAGATGAAAACAGTAATGGAATTCAAAAATGTGTGGGATAAACAAAAAAATCTTTAAGGAATGGACCAGAGAAGCTTAGTGTGATAAGGAAGCAAAACAGCTCATTAGGAAGCAAAGCTAGTACTGAGCATTCTTTTACAGTCTGTGGCATATAAAAACTAGGGGCCAGTATTCTGACCTGAGCAGAAGGGAAGGCTTTGGAAGTTATAAAGTGACCTATGGAGAAGGAGCACAACTGGGAATACAGTAAGCATCTATGTGAACTGGAAAACTGACTCAAGATGAGTATGAGTTCCCTATTTATTGGTATGGACAATTGTACCTGGCTGTCCAGGATTAGAACTCAGTGAGAGCATGGTGTACTTCCCTTACCTCCCAAAACTGGTAAGTATGGGATAAGGATGTAAAAAGAATTGAAGTGGTGCAAAGAAAAGCTACAAAAATGGTATGGGATTTGCGTTACAAGATGTATGAGGAGAGACTTGCTGACCTGAACATGTATACTCTGGAGGAAAGGAGAAACAGGGGTGATATGATACAGACGTTCAAATATTTGAAAGGTATTAATCCGCAAATGAACCTTTTCCATAGATGGGAAGGCGGTAGAACTAGAGGACATGAAATGAGATTGAAGGGGAGCAGACTCAAGAAAAATGTCAGGAAGTATTTTTTCACGAAGAGAGTGGTGGATACTTGGAATGCCCTCCCGCGGGAGGTGGTGGAGATGAAAATGGTAATGGAATTCAAAAATTCGTGGGATAAACATAAAGGAATCCTGTTCAGAAGGAATGAATCTTCAGAAGCTTAGCGGAGATTGGGTGGTGGGTGGTGGGAGGCGGGGCTAGTGGTTGGGAGGAGGGGCTAGTGCTGGGCAGACTTCTACGGTCTGTGCCCTGAAAATGGCAGATACAAATCAAAGTCAGGTATACACATAAAGTAGCACATATGAGTTTATCTTGTTGGGCAGACTGGATGGACTGTACAGATCTTTCTCTGCCGTCATCTACTATATCATGCAATATAGTCAGTTAGTATCAATATTCAGTGCTGGGTTTAACGGTGAAATAGGACCATATCTGCTAGGAACTTAATCAGTTAGCGTTGAATGCCATCTAAACTGGTTAATGCCAATCGCTGGATATGGCACAGCATTGAATTTCCGGTTCAGCGTCGGCAGTGGGCTTTCACCGCACTGCTCACTGCCGGTTGAGATATTTATTTATTACATTTATATCCCCCTTTTATCCAAGGCAGGTAACAATATTCACATATATAATTTTACATAGATGTCACATACATAGTTTTAGCTAGGTGGCAGTTACAGTTATATGGAGAGGACACGTGGAGGGGCATAATCGAAAGGGGCACCCAAGTTTTCCAGAGGACATCCTTGCAGGACATCCTGGCAAAGGGGCAGGGAATCCCATATTGTCGAAACTAGATGGGCATCCATCTTTCATTTTGATAATACGGTCGGAGACGCCCAAATCGCAAAACTTAGGTCGACCTTAGATATAGTCATCCCCAATTTTCGGTGATAATGGAAACTGAGGACACCCATCTCAGACACAACCAAATCCAAGCCCTTTGGTCATGGGAGAAGCCAGCATTGGTAGTGTACTGCTCCCCCTGACATGCCAAGATACCAACCGGGTACCCTAGGGGGCACTGTAGGGGAATTCAGAAATTGCTCACAGCTGCCTAGCTCCCTTACCATGTGTGCTGAGTCCCCCAAACCCCACTCCCCACAACTGTACACCACTACCATAGCCCTTATGGGTGAAGGGGGGCACCTACATGTGGGTACAGTGCGTTTGTGGTGGGTTTTGAAGGGCTCACATTTACCATCACAAGTGTAACAGGTGGGGGGGGGGGGGGGGGGGACCTGGGTCCGCCTGCCTGAAATGCACTGCAGTACCCATTAAAACTGCTCCAGGGACCTGCATACTGCTATCATGGAGCCGGTTATGATATTTGAGGCTGGCATAGAGACTGGAAAAAAATACTTTAAACATTTTTTTGAGGGTGGAAGGGAGTTAGTGAGCACTGGGGGAGTAAGGGGAGGTCATCCCCAATTCCCTCCGGTGGTCATATGGTCATTTGGGCACATTTTTGTGCCTTGGTCGTAAGAAAAAAAGGACCAGGTAAAGTCGTCCAAGCGTTCATCAGGGATACTCTTCTTTTTTCCATTATCGGTCGAGGACGTCCATGTGTTAGGCACGCCCCAGTCCCGCCTTCACTACACCTCCGACACGCCCCCGTGAAGTTTGGTCGTCCCTGCGACGGAAAGCAGTTGGGAACGTCCACAATCGGCTTTCAATTATACCGATTTGGACGACCCTGTGAGAAGGACGCCCATCTTCCGATTTATGTCGAAAGATGGGCGTCTTTCTCTTTCGAAAATGAGCCCCTAAGTGGGTCCCAGGGCAGGAGCAATCCCAGGTACTACCACTAGGGGTCATCTTTGCTTGTAGTAATGAGCTGTTTTACATGCATGTACATGATTTTCATCTCATTACTATGCACCACAAAGTGACTCAGTTATTGTTGTGTTATGGTAATCTAACTCAGGTTAATGCCCTTTAACACATATTAAGGGGCAAATAACATGACTTAGAGCCATAATTTAGCTTGATAATTTCCCACATAAATAAGTGTATGGTATAATAAAGAACCACTTGAACTATTAGGATCACGCAACCTATCTAATTACTGGTCAGTTTAAATACTGTAGCATGATCAGTAGCAGAAGATGTAGAGAAGCATAATTTATCACTGCATGCTTAATATTTATAAGAATACTTTTAGACAGTGGCATAGTCAACAACCCACACAATTCTTACATACATGAAACGAGAATGCTGGTTATTTATCACTAAGTTTATGTAAGTTAGATTTAGCTAGAATTAACAAGGATTTGCCCTTCTTAACTTCCTTGTAAACACTTCTTATCTTTCTGTAGCTGATTTTCTGCAGAAAGGTTAAATTCATTCAATTTGCTTTTACTTATTGTTCTCTTTAAAAGTCTTCCTTCCTTCCTAACATTCAATTTGTTGCTACTGTGACCTTTTGCATATCCCCTCCGGCCTCCTCAGATCTAGCCATGTAATCAGTAGGCTCTTTGATGTTTGATTTCTATTGCATTTGTCATGCTCATTTTGTTTGCTAAAAGTCAGTCCAAGTAGCTTTTAATCATATTACTTTTTCAATAAACTATATCGAGAAAGTTTCAAAAACATGCAACTTCTTGGCTATTTCACATTTCTTATTCCTGCCAGATGGCAGGAAAATGGATATGTTCTCCACAATCTCTGCTGTTTCCTTTTTATTGGCTCTGAGTTATCTCCACAATCGTTGCTCGAATTGCCTTCCCATAATGCCTGGAAGGCCTGTAGCAATTTCCAATGATCCTTTCTTATAGGTTACATCTTTTATCTTAATCTGTACATTCTGTACGGAAGTCCTGGACTCTGGAAGGCAGTACCTGAGTTCTTGCCTTCTCTAAATATCCTGTACTTCTGACTGAAATCTGTCGGAATAATTTAATATGCAAATCATTTTCAAGCCAAGACTGAATTACCCTTGTATCCGATGTTCTCATTCAGTTCAAGGTCTGCACTACAGACCCAATTGTGAGATCCTTAAAAAAAAAAAGAAAAAGAAATTGCTAATGTTTCCATCTGAATTTTCCCCTCTTTTGTCTCTTGTTTTCCTTCTCCCTCTGTTATTCTTACGCTTTAATTTTCTTCATTTCTTTGGGAGTTGCAATTGTTTCTCTGTTCAAGCATTCATTCAAACCAGTATATTGTGTATTATAATACACTGCTCAATTTGCTGCTTGAAGAGTTATCCTTCCTATTGTGAAATCCAGATGCAGCATCCTACAATTTAAATTCATCTTCAACACTGTTCATTATCATATGTACCATTCCTACTGTTTTGATATAAAGAAAAGGGAGAGAACCCCAATTCATGAGTATCATAAACAGGCTTGCATTTCAAAATAACCAACATATGAGAGTTAAACAATAAGCTAGTATCACTGAAGGCAGACAAATATATTCATTGCAGATATTCTGAAAATCAGACCTGCACCCACACATCAACACTAGTGTTTTGTTTTTTTCCGATCTTGCTATATAGATTGCAGTGTTGTTTCCACACTGATTTGGCATACTAAACACTCTGCTTTAAAGTAATGCAATATAATATAAAATGATTTAGGCCAGCTATGAAAAAATTATCTGGGAACGAGGGAATAAGAATGCTCACTAGTGACATGCTGGTGGTTTTTACAGTGGTTTGAGCTTTTATCCAGTGGATGAGGTCACTGTCCTTGGAGTAATGTTTAATGCAGTAGTTTAGGAATCAGAGAAACTAGATTTGATTCCCACTATAGTTCTTTCTGACTCTGGGCAGGTCACTTACCCCTAATTTTTTATATTTTACTTCTGTGCTTCTTTCCATAATCCTGTGCTCTCTGATCTTTCATCTTCTAGAGATAGTCAGAAAACTAAGAATTTTAAAGCATAGAGCCCCATTTTAGGTAGAATATAGAGGAGTGTGGTAGCCAATGTGGTATATATCATTCAGTGTAAAAAAATGTAACGAAGGATGCTATATTGGAGAAAAAGGCCAGATGCTTAAGACAAGATTCAATTTACATAGACACATGAACAATACAGCCAGTAGGGCCCCCACCCCGGTGGGACAGCACTTCACAGAACCAGGACACTGTACCAGTGATTTCACAGTGAGAATACTGAAAGGTAACTTTAAAATCATACAAGAACGTAAGACCTTTGAAGTCAGAATGATTGAATATTTTAACACCCAACAGAAAGGACTTAACAAGGATCTGGGGTTCCTAGCCCATTATAAACCATAAAGCTGTATGTCTCTGTTGATCACCCCACCCCTCACCTATCCACACCCATCCTGTTAGAATATCAATGATATGCTTTGATGTCCCCATGCATACCTCCGACCCACCCCCATCCTCCCACCCTGTCAGACTGTCATAGTAATGCTTGAATGTTTTCACTTATATACACTGTCAGCTAGCACATTTGCTTATTTCCGATCTGACGAAGAAGGGCAACCTTCGAAAGCTAATCAAGAAATGTATTAAGTTATGTCCAATAAAAAAGGTATCATCTTATTTTCTTTTCCATGTTTTATTTTGTTTGATTTCTATTGATAACCAGGTAGAATATAGAAAACGGAGTTGAAACGTCCAGGCTGGGGCATGTATACTTCTGGAAGTATTTTAGAACATGAACTGCTGATGTAGAGTCTGTTCTAATCTACATTTAGGAATGGATGTGTATGCACTGGTTATGGGTGACGGGAGCATCCATTTTAGAAAGATGAAAGGGCTCTATATTCAAAGCTTGCTTGAGGCTAACTGGCAGTATTCAGTGGCACTTAACCAGACAGTGCTACTAAATATTGCCACTAAATGGCTATCCCCTTACTGGCAAAGTTAGGGGTGGGCCAGGGGAAGAGCATTACCTTAGTGCTGGTATTCAGACTGCTAACCGACAAGGTAAGTGCATAAAGTTAGGACAGAAAACAGTGTGTCCTAACTTTATGCATCAAGTTTAAGCAGGCACCAGATTGAATATCAGCTGGTGTGCAGTTAAGCTCACCTCAGATCTTGCGGGCCCCCTCCCAATCCCCAAAGAAAATAGAAAGCTGATCAAGCTCCCTTAGCTCTGTAAACCCCCCCGGGCCTACCTAGGGATGACTATGGTGGTCTAGAGGGAAATTGGACAGGATTGATGCCCACTTGCTCCTGCCCAGCACTGTCTCCTCTTAAAAATGGCTGCCGTGATCTTTAGCAGCAGCCTCATAGTACCGTGAAGTTGCCACCAGATATCATGACAGCCATTTTCAAGAGGATACAGCACCAGGCAGGAGTGAGTGGGCATCACTCATTCACAATCTCCGTTTAGACTACCAGGGACATCTCCAGGTAGGTCCTGGGGGCCTACGGAGATGAAGGGTCTGGGGAAGCTTTCTATTTTCTTTGGGGGGGGGGGTCCTGGCCGATATCCAGCCAGGGCCCATAGAGTTGTCATATGAGACCTCATCTGAATATTGTCAGGGCCTGCATAAAACCCAGTGGCCACCAAAGGGACAATTAGGTCTGAATATTCAGTACCGGTGGCCACACATTGCCACCAGCACTGAACATCTGGGGTAATTTAGTCAGTGATGGTCAACGCTTAAAAAGAAATGCTGATAACTGCCAGCTGAATATTGACCTGAACATGGATAGCATCAGCAAAGGCAACATGGCTATATAGATGTCTATATGTTGTCATAGAAAAACATTCCTATTTAAAGGAAGATGTTTAGCGTGGCTGAGCCAAGCCCATGATAAAGTTATCAAAGGGTTAAGGGCTATAAAAGGTGAGGGTGAGTAACTGGGGAGTCTAGTGCTGGAGGTGATTCTGATTGGAGCTGGTGGCTATTGCCTGCAATTTATGACTCTATAGTGAGCTGAAAAACAATTTAATGAACATGCCTCTGCCCTTGATATTCAAACAATATCCTATTGCTGGAAAGGAGGAAAAGACCTCAAAAGTCCTCGCTAGGTGGTAAGCTTAAATACATATCTGCCTGCATCAATAGGAGTTGCTTTGGATTGAAAGGTTGGTAGGAAGCTCTGTGGAGACTTGTATTTTTTCTAGTAAGGAGCCAGGAGGAGGACTGTTTTTGACCTGGCTGTTTCTTACTTTTATTTTGCCTGTCTAATTTTTACTTTGTGGTGAGTGAGCAGGTTTTTTTTGTTTGCTTGTTTTTGTGGCTGTGAGTGTGCTGGCTCCGATTCTTCTTGCTTCGGGGGTGTTTTTACGGCAGCATTTCAGGTCACTGAGAGGTGTACTCCTGTATGTGGGTCCTCTGGGCTTGCATTTTTTTTTTTTTTGCATCACAGCTTTGCAGCCTGACTTATTTGCTCCCAGTCCTGTGCTGTTGACACAATTTTTTCGGTCAGCACGGTTTGTGCTGCGGGGGCTTGGTGAGGAGCGTGGTACTATGTAGTAGCTGTGAGCAGCCTGTCTGTTCTCATGGTGCCATCAAAACCCAGCCGTCACGTTCCCAGTGGTAAGCATAGTGTGCGTAGGAGGGGGGTTGGAAAACGCCTGGTTCGTTGGCTGGTGTGTTTCTCTGAGGATGTGGAGCCTATGTCAGACACTTCCTGCTGTCCACAGCCGTGAAAGTGGAAAGTTTATTTGGACTTTGTTGAAATTTAAAAAAAAACATTTTGGGAGGTATTTTAGCCTATGATGACTTCTATGATTGATCGACTCTGTTGGCAAGAAGGAGTCTATTGATAGAAAAATTGATAGAAATAGATACAAATTGATAAGAATATTAATTCAGTAGTATTCATTGGAAGAGGATTACTTCTGAGTTGTACCAAACTCAAAGCACCATTTATAGAATAGCATTTAGCGCTTAATATTTTCAGCACCATATGTAGAATCTAGTGTTTTTCTGAGTGAGCATAGGTATAAAGTTCGGGGGGAGGATCAATAGAGAGCACAAGTATATGTGTTTTATTATAAACTACTAAACCTAACACCTACTTGAAGAATATTTGCACAGACATTTACACCACAGCAACTTGTCTTTATAAAATAGGCTTAACATAAGCATCTTAAAAGGCACTTTAACTAGATGCTTCTTTATAAAATTGCCTCCTAAACATAGAAGTTAGATGCCCAAACACTTTACACAAATAGAAGGTATCAATTGAAATATTTAGCTTGGACATTCCAAGTTATTCAGTGGCAGTGCATAAATTGATAGTACTAGTGAAAATACATAGGGGTCCTTTTAATAAGGTATGCTGAAAAATGGGCTGCGCTAGTGTAGGTGCATGTTTTGGGTGTACACAGATCCATATTTCAGCACGCCTGTAAAAAAGGGCTTTTTAAAATTTTTGCCAAAAATGGACATACGGCAAAATAAAAATAGGTGCATGTCCATTTTAGGTCTGAGACCTTACCGCCAGTCATTGACTTAGCGGCAAAGTCTCTCATGTTAACCATGCGGTAATCACCTTTGCATGTCAAGTCAGAGTTACCACCCAATTTTCGCCGCGTGCTAGTAAATAAGATTTATTTTCAAGCGCACGTAGCAGATGTGTGTCAAAAATGAAATTACTGCACGGGCCACACGGTAAGCCAGGTGGTAACTCCAAATTGACACACAGGCGCGCGTAGGTGCCTACGCTGGTTAGCAAAAGGGTCCCATAGTATTTGAAGCCATCTAAGTGAGTCCTTTCAAATATTTACCTTATCATGTTTTGTTGTTTAGACATCATATCTTTCACTAGAAAACTGATTTGTTTTATCATGCTAAAATGATTAGCTGGTTGGATGGCTTATTCTCTGAGCAGCAGGAGAAAGAATTGTGTTTTCTTTTAGCATAATGAAGTTGTCATGAACAATAAGAATCACGTCATATTTTCTGATTAGGATAAGTTCCTCTGGCTTGATGTAGAAAGTGATATCTACCACCTTCCAGTCTGTATACAGCATCAAGCAATGTTAACAATATGTTTGTTTATATTTATTTGGGATTTAATATACCATCTTTCATTTAACATAACAAGGTGATGTTCAATTAAAAGTGACAAAATAGAAAGGAACTCCACAGAGAGATCAGATACTGTAGCTTAGCAATGAGAAACACAGCAATGGCAATTTGCTAGCTGCATATTTCCCATCTGAGGTCACATCTCCATACACCTGGTAAGCAAATGGGTTTTAAGAATGATCTTATACTTAGTATACAAGATTTAAGTTATGGTTGAGGAGGTAGTGAATTCCATAATGATAGGCCATGGAAGTAAAATACACCATACCTTGTAGATTCAAGATGTGCTGAATTGGCAGGAGAAATGAATGATCAAAAAATACAGAAAGAACGAAGAAAGTCCTTTCCTATAATGATTGTAGTTATTTTCCTTTGATAATTTTCCTAGTTATGTACACTGCTTTGATTTTCCCTTAAGAAAGGCGGTATATCAAGTTTCCTATAAATATTATGTACTACTGTATGGGGCTCATTTCAAAGTGGCATAAAGCAAAACGTCCAAATCAGTATTTCAAAACCCATTTTCCAGACGTTTTTCTATACTATTCGTCTGCAGTGTGTCCAAATCTCAAGGGGATGTGTCAGGGACGTGTTAAGAGTGAGATATGGGTGTTCTTAAGACCTGAATGTTTTTGTTTTGTTCCATTATGGCTGAAAAACGTCCAGGACTAAAACTAAGATGTTTTGATCTAGATGTGTTTTAATAACAACGAAGCCACAAAACAAGTGTCCAAAATGACCAGATAACCACTGGAGAAATAAAAAAATGACTCCTCCTTACTCCCCCAGTGGTCACTGACCTCCTCCCACCCCCCAAAGATGTAAAAGAAACAGTACATACCAGCCACTTTGACAGCCTCAGATGTTATAGCCATTCCTATTAGAGCAGCAAGCAGCTCTCTGAAATAGCCTAGTGGTCGGTGCAGTACTCTGTGGCGAATGGGACCCAGGCCAATAATCCACTCTTAACTATTACACTCGTGGTAGAAAGTGTGAGCCCTCCAAAATCACCAAAAACCTGCTGTACTCAGATATAGGTAACACCTGCAGGCAAAAGGGCTATTGTGGTAGTGTGCAGTAGGTTTTTGGTAGGTTTTGAAGGGCTCACTATACAGTGCAAGGGGGAAATGGTAAGATGAGTACCTGGGAGCTTATAGGTGAAGTTCACTGCAGTGCCTTCTATAGTGCTCCACTGCTGTGCTGGGATGTCTGTATGACCAGTCTACTAAGAATGCTAGCTCCTTCTACATTCCAATGACTTGATTTTGTGCATTTTTCACTTAGACTTTTTTTTTTTAAGGACCAAAAAAGATAAATGCACAGAGCACAAAAACCTCTAGCAAGTGGCCATTAAAAAAAAAAAAAAGATAGATGTTTTGCTGGTTTGAAAATGGCTATATTTGCTATTCAGATTTGGACATTCTGTGCATGCAATTAAGGCATATTCCTTTTAGTGCACATAACTTATCTGGTTAACCAGCCAATCAGCGCTGATAATTGGATGTTAACAAGCCATTATTGGCACTAATTGGGAATATTCCAGAAACATATTCTATGAGGTAATCTGCAAAAAGTCTACCATGCGGATCTGAAAAAGGGGCATGCTGAGGGGTGTGGCATGGGCATTTTAAAGTTCTATACGTCTGGTTACAAAATGTAGTGTTCCATATGGAAATTTAGACACTGGCATTTACACCAAGTTTTTCTTGGCATAAATGGCCACATCCACCAGAACGATGCAGATCCTGGCTTTAGGTGCTAGTCTATTTATGAGTCATTGGACTTAGACTTTCTCGTGAAAAGACTACCTTTCCTATGGACTAACCTATTCCTGTAACTTGGGGTTCTGGGATATTAACTTTTTGCCAACAATGTTTTTCACTTCCTCAGAACAATCCAACATAGACATTTGTCTAGGTTGATGGGAAGAGCTGGGTGTGGCTCTCAATTTGAGGGAGGGCTTCCAGATCACAGCTAACCAGACAATCTATACTGTGCTGAATGGTGTCCCATTAAGAATAAACCTAAACACTGCCTATGTAGTGTGCTGTAATGGCTAGTTCACTGACTTTTGATGCTACAGAATGGGGTTCAAGTCTGGCTGTAACATCGATGTCTGATACATAAACTTTTTGACCAACCATACTTTTCACTTCTTCTTCTCTCAGTTGATGGGATGAACTGGGTGTGGGTCTCAATATGAGGTGGTCTTCCAGGACACAGCTGGCCAGACAATCCCTACCGTACTGAAAGGTGTCCTGGCAATAATAAGCCTAAAATCTGTCTTTGTAATGTTGTCTAATGGCAGCACCAACCTTTGATGCCACACAGTAAGATTCAAGTCCCACTGTAGTGACTGATCAACATACACATCTTAACCAAGTCAGCTGGCTAGAATAATGGAGAGAGAGATTTTGCTTTGGTGAACAGACCTATCCAGGGGTGGACTGACAGTGAGCTAGGCCCCAGGAACACAAAGGGACATGGTTCCCTCACTGCCTACAAAAAAAGGAAGAAACTAGATGGAAGCTAGGGGAAAGTGGGCCCCCTACTACCATGGGCCCTCAGGTGCTGCCTTATTGTCTCAATGGTAAGTCTTCCCATGGAGTACTTTGTGTTTGAGAAATCCCAGACTGTTTACTGTGTCTTCTGGAAACAGCCCTGTGAGAGATGTCCAAGAGAACCATCTGTGGTCAGGTGTGCAATATTGATGCCTTGTGTTTGTATGGATACAAGGCGTGAGGTTGAATGGGAGAGGGAGTTGGTGTTGTTGGCATGTGATAGACGTCATAAAGTATGTTTTTTTCCAGAAAATGTTATACTGGTAATCTAACCCTTTGACCTAAACACGCCGATCTTGAAAAACATCTTCAGTTGACAGAGAGAGTAGGGCACATAGTAGATGAGATAGGGTATATATTAGAACAGTTGGCTTCTCATGCTTAAAATCAGAACAGTGATACACCCAGACCACTGCCCTGTGTACCCTTTATCATGTGGTTACTGTAATGGTACTGCTGGGAGGCTCTGGGCCCATAGGTACACCCTGTCTCCCCATAGCTTCCAAGTTACCCATTCCAGGAGAGAAACTCTTTTGGCCAGTCCAAGATTTCTCCCAACATCATCCTGGTACATTATCAGGCTCATTTTTGAAAGAGAAGGATGCCCATCTTTCGACACAAATCAGAAGATGGGCGTCCTCACAGGGTCGCCCAAATCAGCATAATCGAAAGCCAATTTTGGGCGTCCCCAACTGCTTTCCGTCACGGGGATGACCAAATTCACGGGGGCGTGTCAGAGGCGTAGCAAGGCGGGACTTGGGCGTGCCTAACACATGGGCATCCTCGACCCATAATGGAAAAAAAAGGGTGTCCCTGATGAGCACTTGGACGACTTTACCTGGTCCTGTTTTTCTTATGAACAAGCCACAAAAAGGTGCCTGAACTGATCAGATGACCATCGGAGAGAATCAGGGATCACCTCAAATATTTTGTGCCAGCCTCTATTCCAGCCTCAAATGTCATACTTAGGACCATTACAGCAGTATGCAGGTCCCTGGAGCAGTTTTTAGTGAGTGCAGTGCACTTCAGGCAGGTGGACCCAGGCCCATCCCGCCCCTACCTGTTACACTTGTGGTGGTAAATGTGAGCCTTCAAAACCCACTCTACCCACATCTAGGTGCACCCCTTACCGTAAGGGCTATGGTAGTGGTGTACAGTTGTAGGTAGTGAGTTTTTTTGGAGGGGGGTTGGGGGGGCTCAGCACAAAAGTAAGGAAGCTATGGACCTTGAAGCAATATCTGAAGTCCATTGCAGTGCCCCTTAGGGTGCCCGGTTGGTGTCCTGGCATGTCAGGGGCACCAGTGCACTATGAATGCTGGCTCCTCCCATGACAAATGGCTTGCATTTGGCCATTTCTGAGATGGGCGTCCTTGGTTTCCATTATCGCCGAAAAATCAGAAATGACCAAGTCTACGGACTATCATTTCTGAGGATGACATAAATATCAAGATTTGGGCATCCCCAACCATATTATCAAAACGAAAGATGGACGTCCATCTTGTTTCTCTAATACGGGTTTCCCCGCCCCTCCACCGGGACGTTTTACGAGGACGTCCTCAGCAAAACTTGGGTGTCCCTTTCAATTATGCCCCTCCATGGGACCTGCAGCACTGATTGCAATGGTAGAATCATAGACTACAAACAAATCATGGACTACAAACACTACACTGCTTCCGGATATAAATGTAACATGAGAACTGGCCAAAAACTCTCCCTCTTGAAATGGGTTATGTAATGACCCTTTGCCTGGGGGCTTCTGGGTCCAGTATCTTATTGGGCTGAAGCCCCCAAGAATGGAAGACTCCGTCGGACCCTTGCTCACTCACTCACTTGGTGCACGGTGCTCTACCTGTGGAATGAAGTGTTAGTGGGTGGGATGACCCACTTCTCCTCCTGGAACTCAAAGTTAAGGTCCAAATCTCTGTGGGAAACACGGCTGGCAGTTAAGATAGGGTGTCTGTAGAGACAGCTCTACACCTTTTAATCCAAATGACCATCCGCAGTCAGCAGCTTAAAGTTCAAACAGTTCATTCATCAACCTTCAACTACGGGGACATCCAACTATATGAACTCTTTATCAAATAGTACATTCTTTAAAAAATCCTTTCTCTGGTATTCCCCCAGTGGAACTCCTGTAGTCTCCTTCCCTTAGGATATATCTTACAAGGCACCTCAAACAGGGCTATTTATACTTTTTAAAGCTCTAGTACAGACCCAGCATGCCTTGGTAGCTTCAACTAGCCGTGTCTTCTAGGAAGGGGGAGGGGAGGAAGAGAACACCCTTCAGCTGCTGTGAGGGGGGAACGCCTGGGAGGAGTCAATGGAGGGAGCATCAGGGTCAGCATCACAGCATCAGACCCGTTGTAGGGAGGAGGAGAAACCTGAAAGAAGAAAAGCACTGTGGAGGCAATGCACCCGGCACCCATGCAGATTGGTACTGATGACGGTAAGACTAGAAGCAAAGCTTAATTCAATTTTAACATTTATGTCTATGGGCTAGGTGATGTCATGGGCTCTTTAGCACCAATACCCTGGACCAGAGCTTCACCTAGTCCATAGGCCCAACTGACCCTGACTTTTCTTAGCTTTCTCTACCACATGTCCGCATTTTTTGTGGCACAGAAGGTCCATAGTTTTGGAAACAGGCTTGCAACTGTGGCGGACAGGATGGAACATCTATAGCTTATGCAGTTAACTACAGAACTTTTCTGAACTAAAAATAGATAGTGATGCTTCTTGTGGCTTTTGGTATTGAGTCCCACCATTTGGAGGCAGGTAGCTAAATCCTGCTGAATAGATGGTTTTGTAGGTTTATGTTTCTGCAGCTGGGTAGATGAAAAAGTAAGTAGCTCCTGGTTTCCGGGCTTGCATTTCTTGGGGATAGTTCTATCAAATCTAGCATATATTCAGGTGCTATTCCAAATAGTATCTTAAAACAAGTGTGCAAGCTTTGAAGAGTAGACGTGCCTTGATTGGCAACCAGTGTAGTGTTGTGAGCAGTAAGCTAGCTCTTCCATGTTTGACTTCTTGAATATCAGTCTTGCTGCCATGTTTGAACAGTCTGCAATGATTTAGTGTGATTCCTTGCACCTTACATATACTGTATTACAGTAGTCTACTTGTGATAGTATTGTCGATTTTACCATTGCTAGGAATAATTGTCTGGAAAAATAATCTCTTATCCTTCTCAGTTTCCATAGTGTTCTGAAGCATTTTGACATTACTGCTGATATCTGACTGTCCATGGATAAATGTTGTCGAGAATAATTCCCAGTATTTTTAGTTAGTTTGATTTTATGTTTGATGGTTGATTGTGAAATTTTGGTGAGATGTGGGGTTGTGCAGTGCTGGCTAAAACTAGGAATTTGGTTTTGTCTCTGTTTAGTTGAGTTTGAAAGTAGTTGCCCATTCTTCCATGAGGTCCAGTCCTTTTTTAACGTTGTCCAGTAGTTCTGTGATATTGTTGTCGAAAGGTATATAGTTTGTGAGATCCTATGCAAATATGAATGGGTTGAGACCCATTAGTTCCAGTTTTTTAGTATTGCCATCATTATGTTGAATAGTATTGGTGATAGTGGGGAACCCTGTGGTACCCCACACTCAAAGATCCAAGAGGTTGATGTCTGGTTAGACATTTTTAAATTTGTAGGAACTGGACTTTAGGAAGCTGTTGAACCATGTTGCCACTGCTTCGCTGATTCCCATGTTGTCGAGCAGAGTCATTAATGTTGTGTGGTCTACTAGGTTGAATGCACTTGACATATTGACTTTACCGGTGTTTATTTGGGTGTTTTGAAGGAAGACCAGTTTCTGTCTACAATGGTGTGTAATGTCATTGGTTCACATTCTTGAAAGAGGTCTATGATTGATGCTTGTGATTTGCCAATGCTGATCTTGTGTTTGATATTTGTATCTAAAAGTTGTGCAAGCTTATCTGCAGTTGATGGTGTTTCAGTTGATGCCAGTATCTCTTGAGGTTTCATTAGTTCATGAGTTTTAAAATGTTTTTCTTATTAATCTGTTCTGGGTTCGTATATGGCTATAGCATTCTGCTTAGCTTTCTTTATATTATTTTGTATATGTTCTTATAGCTTTTATTCATGTGTTTGGTAATGTATGTTTGTTTTTGGCCCATGTTCTTTCAAGTTTCCTACACACAGTTTTTTCATGTGTAGTAACTCATCATTAAACCAGGGACGTGGTTGTTTTTTATTTCTTATTTTTATTTGAGTAGTGCTATCTTGTTTAGTGTGCTTTTATTTGCTTCATCCCATTTCTCATGAAGTGTTTGTCCTTGGGTGAGATGTTTCTGTGCTCATTCATCACTGTTGTCCAGGAGATATTGTTGTCATCTTCCATCTGGTTGGTATGTGTGTGATGTTCTTGGTACCCTTTTCTTACCATTCTCTTTCCATTGTAATATAAGGATAAGCTTGCTGTGATCTTACCATAATACTTATTCCCATTTATGGTTTTCTAGTTTGTGATTGTTGTTCGCTGAGAATCTGTGAGCTAGTATGTCTAGTAGGTGGCCTTTTGTGTGAGATGAGATGCCTTGTGTGTTTTGAAGTTCCATTGGTTTTTTCAAGTTCATTATGGTTCTGGTGTTGGTGTCATTTTGTTTTTCTAGGTAACCAAGTGATATAGGGTATATAAGTAAATGACCTGGGTATATCATTGTTCTGTTTTTTAAGCAGGATTCTGTGTTAGTATACCTGTTTGGCTGTTTTGTGTCTGCTTCCAACCATTTGCTGAGCTACACTAACTCTCTCGCAAGTTCTGTTTAATGTGATTGTGGAAGGCCAAGAAAGGCCTCCCAAACTCCTCCTCATTCTATCATTCTGTAGTATTATGCTAGAAGAGAGACTGGGCCCGTACTCTTCATAGTGCTCAGGAAACCTGTGTCTTAGCACCTTGATATCAGATAGGGCAGCCATATAAACTAAAAACACAGGACACCCATAGAAAACTCCAAACAATATTCTGTCCACTCCCATTCTGCCATATAGTCAAATAAGCAATACAAATTAGCATAATGACCCCATGTTCCCCCTCCCTTCCTCCTCGAGTCCTTTCTTACTGCTACTGTCTCCTGCCGCACACCAGCCTGCTCTTGACCAATGGCTGAGCAGGACCTGCTGTTCAGTGATCTGTTTTCCCAATGCTCTCCTCCTCTCTTCTGCTCCTGGTACCTACTCAGAGTGGCCCAGAACGTACGCTATGGACATGTGGCGGCATTATCTTTATGCAATTCTTCCTCCCCTGCTGGTGGTTCCTGCTCCAGATCATCTTCCTGCTCCCATGCCTTCATGCCCGTGTCTCCAATACTGTCCTCATCTGCCTTCAGAATCAGAATGCTGGCATCTCCTGCCACTGCTGCACTGGACCATAGAGATGGGGTGCATGCTGTGAAAAGTTTTATGTGGGAATGTCAAACCCCACAGTATTGACAAGGTGAGATATGGGGGGTGGGGAGGTTATGAAGTAGCCTCATGGCCAGGACTCTGGCTGAGGAGCCATGGGAAGAGATTTTGATTTCTACCTTATCCACTGCTCACTCACTGACTTAACCCTGTACAGCTTGAGTGATTGCTAGACAAAGATAGTTTATCAGGGACAGAAAGAGAATTGTTCCAAACTACTACTACTATGGCTGTCACATCTTTGTAACCTGTACCCTGTATCATGGAACCATTGAGAGTGTTTTTTTCAGGTTCAACCAGACATTTGGATCCCTTTTCTGGCTGGGGCCGGTGGGATCATGATGTGTGCGGAGCATGATTGTTTGTTTCCCAAGCTGTATTCAGTGCTGGTATACCAGCTGGCCTGTAATTTTTTCAGCCTCACACAATGTGCTGACATTTACATACTGTGTTATCTTGTATCAATGCCTGTTCTGTTTAACTTGATTGTGGAAGGCCAATAAAGGGCTCAATACCTCTACTCATTCTAGTATTCTGTGTTAATATGCTTTAGGAGGACACAGGCCTTAGACAGAGCCCATTGAGATCAGGTCTTGCAGCTAAGAGATGACACAAGTTCACACCATCCCTTGCAGCAGGATGTATTGCACATAACATCCCAATTGCTAGTCATCTCAGAATATTGATATCAGATAGGGCAGCCATAGGCATTGAGCTGAAAACCTGGTCACTCATACAAACTTCCAATATAAATATTTATTTAAAAAAATTAAATATGTTTTTCCATTGACATAAAAAAGGAGTACAAAAATATAATGTATTAAGAAAATAAAATGTTGGTATATTTATATTAAAAGAAATTAAAAGTTATAAAAGTTAGATTGTAAGCTCCTTTGAGCAGGGACCGTCCTTCTTTGTTTATTTTGTACAGCGCTGCGTAACCCTAGTAGCGCTCTAGAAATGTTAAGTAGTAGTAGTAAGTAGTTATAAAATAGGCTTTCCCAAAAAAAAAAAGTATTGTACAAAGGGGCTAGGGAAAAAATGTAAGACACCAAAAAAGGGGGTAAAATCACAATAAACTAAAAGGGTGAGGTAAAGGGAGAGGATCACTGCGGCAGGGGGAGGGAGGCCCCCCCAAGAACTCCTGGAGCAGCCTCGGGGAGGGGAGGAACAGACCTTTAGCCAAGTGAGCCAGACCACCTTCCATGTGCCTTAGACATTGCTCAATGGCCTCAAACCTCACCTCATCCTCTCCAATACAGGCAGAGTTCCAGGGGCAGGTGCAGAGCGATACAGCTGTACCTGCCCTTGGAAACTGGTTGAGCCTCAGCTCCCTGTACTGGAGAGGAGGAGGGTGAGGCAGCAGGCCATTGCCTTCTCCTAGAAGGTGGTCAACCCCTCCTGAGACTGGTCCTGCTGCTTCTGGGGTAGCACAGTGGATCCAGGAGGTGCTGGTGAGAGGGGGGGATAGTGGTTATGGGGGCATGAAGTGTCTGCCTCAATCACTTCCTCTCCATCATCCTCTCCTTCATATTCCTCTACACTCTTCTCATACTCTTCATTTACAGCCTCCCCCTCCAGCTCCTCCTCTTCCTAACTCTGAATACCCTGGCCCTGCTGCAGTACATCCATGGGGTGGTACAGCTGGTGGCTGAGCTACAGCAGTGGGAAACATAGACATTTGAGTATGACATATTCTAAAGTGGGGATTGAAGTTTGAGAGTTCACCATGGGGGTTAGAGAACACCTTTGCCAATTGGTTAGACCTTGGCACCTAGTGGCTGCCATAGAGATGCGCGAGAAGTGGAAAGGGCCATATGATACTAAAGTGTTACCTGCCTCAGCACAGAAGTCCTAAAGCACCCCCTGGAAGAAGTGGCAGCCATGTTGGCGCAGGTACCTGTCCCTATTTCGCAGGTCTTCCATCTGTATGGAGACAAGGGGGGGGAAAGGAAAGGGAAGTTGAGTACGTGCTGATTTTTCATATAGCTATTTAACATGACTTGCCATCTCCTGCCTCCATCTCTGTTTCATGTGTAGCATGCCATGGACGATATCTGTAGAAATGTGTCATGGCATGGATAGAGAGGCTGTTGTGATAGTCTGCATTGAAGCTCACAGTATTAGCAGAGTATATAAAACTAATTTGTGTTATAATTTGGCAAACATACAATTGTACAAGAACTTGCTGCCCTCCTAGTGGATCAGCGATTCTACCAGACACATAGCAGATGTGGTGGCTTGCAGGAGGTGGCCAAGTAGTTAGAACAATTCTTTGTTGGGTGGCAAGTTCAAATCCTGTACTGGCTGCCTGAGCTGCTTTGATTTTGTACTTTCTTCCCTCGGGGGACCCAGGCTTTCCCAATCTAAGAAGTATTACTGCACAGGCAAGATGGTGGCAAGTCACCAGGCATATCATTCTGGAGTCATTCCCCGCCCAACGGACCCGTTTCGCCGGAGGAGCTTTTTCAGGGGTAAAAAGGACGCCCAATCCAAGAATACTGCTGAAGTGGCCAATCATGAAGTCCTAAAAAAACAACACATGATTGTTGGTGGAGGTATACATTGTACTTATGAAGGCCTGAACCAAGCAGTTTCAGTGCTGCTAAGTATCTAATATCTAAGATTAATGTACAGACGATGAGAAGTGGAAATTTCTCTTTTTTCTGTAAATTACAATGATATTAAGCAGGCCAGGTACCCCCACCTCTTTCCCCCCACCTTCCTCTGACCAAGCAAGTGAAGACAATGAGCGCCTGCCATTTGTTGTCCATTTGCTGTTTTACATGAGTGTGTTTATTAGCCTTTGAGAGACTTTTAGGATGCAGATCAAAGGAAGTTCCAGGTGAAGGGGGCAGGGCTGACAGAGGAGAGAAGAAAAATCCTTTAGTCAGGACAGGATAAGAAAATATTATTGCAGGTAACACCTTATTTCCTTCTCTGCCTAGAACAATTCAAACACTATCTCCCTGATCCCTGGAGTCAATAGCAATAGTTTCTATTGACAAGAGAAACCTAACACCTCTATAGCAACAGGAAGCAGTAGTTAACTTTTGTCTCCTCTTTTAGAATAGGGGAAATACTAATTAAAGGTTTGAGAAATGTATGTATAGATGAATAGAAGAGGTCCAAAACATTTGCTTTTGTTTGCGCCTGTTCCTGCCGCCAGAGGAGTCCAATCAGGCCAGCAGTACTACGCAGACAAAACCCTCTCAACTGTTATCTTTTTAGAAACCAGACAGCTGGATTATGGACCATTTGCACTACAACAATAAAAACAAAAGAGAAAAAAACCAAGAGAAGCTTCCGTTGGGGGAAAAACACAAGTTTATTCTTTATCCAAAGATTTAGGATAATAATAAGAAATAGTCATAGAAATAGTCTAGAATATGACAGAATGAGAATATATAGAAATGGAAATTACAATAGAAAGTGGGAGCAGGACATTCTTTCAAACTCCCTGGCTTGGGAGCCAAAAGAGATGTACACTGCCCAACCTCCTATCTGGCAGAGGAATATTATATAGGGTTTCTTTTCCCTTACAAGACAAAAAGGGAGCACAAGGGGGAGGGGTTGTCACATCCCCTTAGTTAGCACCTTACAGTCAGTCAGGATCTCTAGTATCAATAAAATACACAGCATCTGTTTATATTTCCTTTTGAAGATGCATTTGGTCTGTTGTCCAAATGTTTTGGACCTCTTCTATTCATCTATACATACATTTCTCAAACCTTTAATTAGTATTTCCCCTATTCTAAAAGAGGAGACAAAAGTTAACTACTGCTTCCAGTTGCTATAGAGGTGTTAGGTTTCTCTTGTCAATAGAACTATTGCTATTGACTCCAGGGATCAGGGAGATAGTGTTTGAATTGTTCTAGGTAAAGAAGGAAATAAGGTGTTACCTGCAATAATATTTTCTTATCCTGTCCTGTCTTTCTCTCCTCTGTCAGCCCTGCCCCCTTCACCTGGAACTTCCTTTGATCTGCATCCTAAAAGTCTCTCAAAGGCTAATAAACACACTCATGTAAACAGCAAATGGACAACAAATGGCAGGAGCTCATTGTCTTTCACTTGCTTGGTCAGAGGAAGGTGGGGGAAAGAGGTGGGGGTACCTGGCCTGCTTAATATCATTGTAATTTACAGAAAAAAGAGAAATTTCCACTTCTCATCGGCTGTACATAATTCTTAGATATTAGATACTTAGCAGCACTGAAACTGCTTGGTTCAGGCCTTCATAAGTACAATTTACACCTCCACCAACATCTATAACCATTCAATGTCTCACTTATCCTACAGGACTAATGGTTCAAAATGGGGCTGCTGCACAGGCACCGCAAACAGTCAGCTGCTTTTATGGGCTTTACAGCCCATTATGCGTCTATCCCAGCCCATAATCATAATCACAACAATCACTACCCTACTGACATGCCCCCTTGAAATTTTGCCGGCTCCGTGACGGAAAGCAGTTGAAGCTGGCCAAAATCGGCTTTCGATTATACCGATTTGGCCGGTTTCGGGAGATCGCCGGCCATCTTCCAATTTGTGTCGGAAGATGGCCGGCGATCACTTTCGAAAATGAGCAGGCAGGTCATTTGTCCCCAGGTGGATTGCAACATCAGTATTAGAATCCTTGCTCTCTTCTCAGCAGTACATTTTTTCTAGAGAAAAAGGTGCCGGTACTCAAATATCAGGCCAACCTTTGGGATGGAGTGATACTGATGGACACACCCCACAATAGCCAGGCCCCCTGCAACCAGTCACAGAATCTATGACAAGGCAGCATTGGTGTGTAGAACCTGAGCTCTTTCATTAAAACTTGGGGACCATGGGTCAATTTTAGCAGACAATGGAAAAGGTGCCGGTACTCAGTAACACCAAGTACCCCCTCTAAAAAAGCCCTGTTTATCAGATCACATTCAGTATTTGGTCAGTACGTCTGGTAGCTGAGGATCTTGGAAGGTATTTCACTAGGTTGGAACCCTTGAACTATATTCCTAAGTTAAGGTCTCTGATAATGGAGTCTCCTAACAGTAAGAATTTTCTGCTTTGCATCAATCTGTCATTGTTTGGGGGGATGTTTCTCAGATTATGCTACTTTCCTTGCCTCTGGTTCCACCTGAGAACTTCTTTTCTCAGCATCATAAGGATCTGAGCAAAGGAATTATACAGGGGCAAAGGCTGGGAGGGTGAATGCTTCTGTGCCACATGTCTTAATCTACCTGAGCCTACTATGACCCATCTATTCTTCTGCTGCTTCATTCTCTGTGGCAGTGGTGGTGGTAAATTGTCTGGGAATTGAGTAATCCTGGATGTTTCCTTAATTGTAGCCAATTCCTCCTTGTGGTTGTTGATATCATCTTTCATAGCAGATATTTGGAGACAGGGCAAGCTCTAAGTTTCCAGATGGTTTGCCTTAGGATTAAAGCAGAATTACTCCACTGAATGAAGGCCATGTTGAGATGTAATTCACAAGTGTAAAAAGGTGAACTTTGTTAAGGAATATGAATGAGTAGGATTCACCAATTAGGGTGTACTGAAGATACTTGTCTTTTGATTTTTCTATTTACTTACATTTGCCCCTAGTTACCTAGTTTGCCCTAGTACCAATCTGCAGCCCCCCAGTACCTCTCTACACTCCTCTCCCTGTATGTTCCCACCCGTAACCTCCGCTCTCAGGACAAATCACTCCTATCTGTACCCTTCTCCATCACCACTAACTCCAGACTCAGCCCCTTCTGCCTCGCATCACCATATGCCTGGAACAGCCTTCCCGAGCCCATACGTCATGCGCCCTCCCTGCCCATTTTCAAGTCCTTACTCAAAGCCCATCTCTTCTCCCTTGCTTTTGGCGCATAACCACCTTCCCCACTCATGATACCTACACTGACTACATAGTTTGTAACCTTTAGATTGTAAGCTCTTTTGAGCAGGGATGGTCCTTCCCCATGTTAAACTTGTACAGTGCTGCGTAACCCTGGCAGCGCTATAGAAATGCTAAGTAGTAGTAGTAGTAGTTAATGTCCCCCAGTGTTGGAACTATTAAAAATATTAAATAATCATTCCTTATCAACTTATTCCACACCACTAATGTATCAAATAAATGCACATCCTTAGTTAAAACAAAAACAAAACCCTTGTAGAGCAAGATGCATTCATGGACTACTTGGAAAAGATCCCATGGGATTTGGATAGAGGGCTGAAGATGCACTACCATGAAGGCCCAAAGACAGCAGGGATTTGTTATAGGGGCAACAACACCATCTGGAAGAGCCCAGAGCATCTGAAGACGACTAATGTAACCCCTCCCCATGTCTGGATTTGATGGTATATTGAACACCAGGTGCTGGCTCGCCGGATGTCAATAGTCGTGGCGGTGCTTCCAGAAACCCAGTTCATGGCAGTGGAGAGGAGGCCAAAAACAACACTAACCTCGACTCAGGCTCCTTAGGAACAAGAGAGGAATTTAAACTAATTTTTTTTATTTTCTTTCCCTAATCTTGGTAAGCATTAACTCCACACAGATTGGTATTCTCCAGTAATAAAAATTTTAATGTTGCAATCCTAAACATTTTACTTTTTGAATGAAAGTAGCAACACACATCACTTTGTAACCACTCTAAAATTAAAAAAAAACAATGTATCTTCCCCCCCCCCCCCCACTAATCTTCCCCTTATTCTCTATATAGCTACATAAAAGTTAAGTTGTAACATTTCTCATTTGTTTTCCTATTTCTTATTTTAACAGATGAACCTAAATCACTTCTTCCAGCCACCCTTATCAGATATGTATTTTCCTCTACATATGTTTGTATATTATTTTAATACCAGTAGCATTTGCTTGTACTTTGAATTCATTAAATGTTTTCTCATCTGTATTAAGAAATTGATCCTTTGTGCTCTATTTTTGTCTTTACAGAACCTGCACCATTTCTCTCAAGAATTTAGGCTCTTGATCAACTCTTCAGGTAAGTATGTTTTTCTCTCTTTCAATTTTTGTGCAGGTTTCACTTAGCTTAAACAGATGTAGACTCATTCTCTTTCTCTGGCAGCTGGCAGGTAAACTTGGCTTGCTTGCGTGGGGGCCCTTGCATGAACTGGATCTTCACCGGTGTTTCTCTTCAGTTCTTTTCTTCCTCCTAACCTCTCTAATAAGAAACCAAATTGGGAGGCAAAACCCTGACTTCCTTTTTTTTCTCTCCAGATGTAGACTCATTCTCTTTCTCTGGCAGCTGGCAGGTAAACTTGGCTTGCTTGCGTGGGGGCCCTTGCATGAACTGGATCTTCACCGGTGTTTCTCTTCAGTTCTTTTCTTCCTCCTAACCTCTCTAATAAGAAACCAAATTGGGAGGCAAAACCCTGACTTCCTTTTTTTTCTCTCCAGGAATTCCTCTAAAGTGACTTTAAATGTATTTCATTATACTGTGGCCTTTTCACTAATTAAAAATAAAATTAATTAAAGTATTACTAACTATTCAATCCATGCTTCACTGGGTCATCCCTATTCTAATGCACAAGAGATGCTTCTGCACAACTGCTGAGCTTCACTCACAGTGTTGTTACATTTCATTCTCAGTCAGACACCAACATTGCATTACTCACTAAACATATAGGACTATGGTTCTCTCAGACCCTCAGCCTCCCCAGCTCTCAGACCTAGCACCATCGCAGTTTTCACCTTTCCAGTTTGCACACTCACTCTCACTGTTCCACTCAGAAACCTTTCCTCTTCCCCTCACCCCTAGCTCAATTACTCATCACATAGTCAATCTCAATTAGTTCTCACTCGAAGTCTTACAGTCTAGAAACACAGCCAAATTTCCTTCCAAGTCATTTTCAGTCTAAGCTCCAAATATTCCCTTATATACCAATCTATTCCCCAAATCACTTAACCACTTTTTCCTGTTTCTCTCTCAGACCCTTCAAAACACATCCACTCCCACTTAGTGCTTAGCTTCTTCTGGCAACTGCCAGCTGCTGTTGCCAAGCCAACAAAAGCTCAGCTCTCAGCAAATTCCAAGGGCCTGCGCTGCTGGCCACAACGGAACTCTGGGACAACTCAGGTAATTTTATTTATTTTATTAACCCCTAGGTTACACTAACACAGCAGCAAGATAGGCTAGAATGCCCAG
Organism: Microcaecilia unicolor; assembly: GCF_901765095.1. Lineage (NCBI taxonomy): Eukaryota > Metazoa > Chordata > Amphibia > Gymnophiona > Siphonopidae > Microcaecilia > Microcaecilia unicolor. The sequence continues at coordinate 494,637,470 of NC_044032.1, forward strand.
AGGAATATACAGAACCTAAATAGGTTGAAAGGACCAATACAGCATCTAGGTAAGCTGGAAGGCCCCAAAACATTGAATGTAGAACATGTCAAGGCACTAAGGACATCAGTCATGAAAATAATCAAGTATCTTTTGCAATGACACTTTTAAAGGACCCAGAAAACCAATGTTCTAGGAGTGGGTCAAGCAAGAACATCCTAGACAGTGCAATAGGGGTAAAGCACTAATTACAGTTGAATTAAGATTCTAGACATTAGAAAAGGTGGAAAGCAGGAAAAAGGGGCCCATACGAACCCACAAACACACTGATTCATTACGCCAAGGCTCAAAAAGAGGGTGGAAGTGGTACTAATTACATTGGATTAAAGACCCCTAAGACACTTGGAAAGATGTAAAGAAGAAGGAAGAGGAAGACTGGCAACTGACACCTAGGGACACTGCTAGGAGCAAAATAGCAAAAAGAGTAGCCTGAACCACCCAAAGTCACAAAAGAAGATAAAGTGTAGTACAATAGTAGCACGTGTAAGGAGCTTATAAGGAGCCTATAAGGGAACGCAATTTGATATACCACCTTTCTGTGGTTACAATCAAAGTGGTTTACAGCTTTCCTAGAAGAATATGATGACAAACAGTACTTTCTGTTGCTCTGCCATAAAGATTACATGAAAGGACTCAATGTCTGTACTTTGAAAGTAAGATACATGTGCAGCCTAAAGGTTCACCTGTACTATGTCATTGCTACCTGTTCCTAACAGAAAGGAGCTACTATCCAACCACACCCAAACACATCTTCTAGGACAACAGGATTTCAAGATATAAAATCAATATTTAAAGATACAGTGACATGAAGACCACAAAAATAGAGAGGGATAAAACAGCACCAAAAGTGGTAGGAAGATGGGAATTAATGGGAAAGGGAAAAAATGATGCCAACTTCTGGAACAACCCATGTTACTACAATAGGGCAGGAAGACCCAAAGGCAATGAGAATGGCTAATATGGTCAGAATGGCAGGTCACTTGAGTCATATAATGGGCTCATATTCAACATGCATTCACTGGTTAAGAGAGGCTCTTATCAGGTTGATTCATGCTGACCGGACTCTGAGGGAATATTCAGAAGCACTTATTTGGCTAATGCTGCTGAATATCCCCTCTAACCGGTAAAGCCAAAACTAGCTATTGTGTGGTCACACGGGGGTAGAGATGGCACTTAATCAGATTAGTACGATATTTAACCCTTAATTGGTTAAGTTAACCAGCCAAATAGGGTCATGTCTTTGTTCAGCTTAACTTAACCGGTTAAGGGCTGAATATCAGCACATATATGGTAATGTGCCAACCGGCCAAACATACCTGGATATTTAATGCTTGTACTCAGATATGACATTGAATATCCTATATAATAAAACACACCTCCAACATTCTGAAGCTGACTGCATGGCTGAGGCATTCCTGCTCTCTGTATCCATCTCCTGAATTGACATCACGTACTTCCAGGTTCGTCATAAGCAGAAGTGACCGACCACACGAGGTTTCTCGGCTTCAGAATGTTGGAGGTGCATTCTATTAAATAGGATTGGTCAGTTCCTTGAAGCACAGCCAGAGCTCAGCGTCCTGCACAGTAACACTCAGACCCAGAGAGAGAGGGGGGGGGGGCCTGACACCAGAGAGAGGGAGGGAGGGGGGCCTGACACCAGAGAGGGGGGGGGGAGGTATCTCTGTCACACTCTCTCTCTCTCTCGCTCTCTCTCTCTCTCTCTCTCTCTCAGTCAATGTCTTTCTCTCTCTCGCTCTCACACACTCTATGTCTCACACTGTATCACATTCACTCTCTATGTGTCACACAGTCACTCACATACTCTCTTGGTCTCATACACTCAGTCTCACAGAGAGTCTGTGTCTCATACACACACTCTCTCGCACACACTGTACCTGTGTGAAACACACTCTCTCTCTCTCTCACACTGTCTCACATATGCACTTGCACACACTCTCATTCTCACACACACACACTCTCTCTCATACACACTCTCTCTCTCACACACACACACATACTCGCACATTCACTCTCTCTCTCTCACACACAGTCACTCTCACATACACTCTCTCAAACATACACACTCCAAGGAAAACCTTGCTAGCGCCCGTTTCATTTGTGTCAGAAACGGGCCTTTTTTACTAGTTCAGGTATAATTTTTGCAGCAACGGTCAGCATAATACCCATTCTCCAAATAAAAAGCCACAACATATAGGTTTACATTTGATTCTTTTGCTATATCTTGTGCTACAATTTTTGTGTTTTATGTTCTGTCTTAACATCTCTTTTGAAGTCTTTTTTTTTCACAACAGTATTCAGTCAAAGCTAATTTAATAGCTTGCAGTTGCATAAACAAAGAAATTTGTCTGCATCCTTTGATCCTGGAAGCATATTATCAATAAAGTATGGAATTTGCTGCCCAGTGCCCATCTTGAGAATACTTTGCTAAAACAAACCAGTCTAATGTTCTTATATAAGTACACTAGATTATTAAAGTAACCAACATTTTTTTTTTAGGATTAACTATTTAAGTAGGTCCAGTGGCAGGGTATTATTTGCCTTATGTGGACATTCAGTTTTGAACATAAGAATCACCATACTAAGTCAGACCTAAGGCCATTTCTCCCAGCATTCTTTTTCCAAAAATGGTAATCCAGGTCAAAAGTGTCTGGCAGGATCCCAGAACATAGCAAGATTCCATGCTACTTACCCCAGGGATAAGCAATGGCTTTCCCCAGATCTACTTTAATAATTAATCCCAGGTACTCAGTGCCAGGGCATGTCAGGAATTGAATATCTAGGTTAATGTGGCAACCTGGGAGTTAACCAGGCACTGACCAATTTTCAGACCAGAGAGAATTATCCATTTAACTCTGTTCTATGGTTTCCTTTTTTTTTTTTTTTTTTTAAATCATTTTATTTATAAAATTTCAATATAGTAATACAATTCAATAACAATCATGAAACAGCTAGAAACAATTACATTACATGCTGCTAGATGGAAACATTTATAAATGAAAGTAACAAGAATGATACAGAAAAATATATTCAAAAGCATAATCGGGGGTATTAACTCAAGAGGGTGAGGAAGATGAACAATATAGATCCAAAGGAGACCAAGTTTTAAGAAACGAAGACATATGTCCTCTTTTAAGTACAATAATCTCTTCTTATCTTTTAAATGAACAAAATGAAACCTCACTATTCATAAAAGGAAGCATGTGAGCAATCATTATATTACACAGTTTAGCATTTTTAGGGCTAATTGACAAACCAGGTGTTGATGAACCTAATATTATAAGCTTACAAGCAAAAAAGCCCGTTTCACAAAAAAGGTTATTGCCTAATTGCCATTATGTTTTAAATTCTCTGCCTTTCCAATTGGTGTTTCTTTCTCTATTGTTTACTCTTTGCTCATCAGTCATATTTGCCACTCTGGACCTTTTCCTTGCAGCAGCTTGTTCCCTTTTACGCGTGTTTCTTTGCGCTTCAGCTCTTCATGTGCATCTCTTTCTTGTCTTCCATCTCCTCCATCCATGTCCATAATTTCTCCTGCCCTCCCCTCTATTCATCCATGTTCAGTAACTCTCCTCTCTCCCCTGCCATCCTCTCTATCCATCCATGTCCAGCAACTCTTCTCTCTTCCCTGCCTGCTCCTCCATCCATATCCAGCAATTCTCCTCTCTCCCCTGCTCTCCCCTCCATGTCCAGAGATTCTCCTGTGCCCTCCCCTTCCAGCCATGTCCAGCGATTCTCCTCTGCTCTCCCCTCCCATCCATGTCCAGTGATTTCTCCTGTCTCCCCTCCCCTCCAATCCATGCCCAGCAATTATCCCCTGCCCTCCCCTCCCATCCATGTCCAGCAATTTTTCCCTCTCTCCTCTGCCTTCCCCTCCCACCCATGTTCAGTGACTCGCCCCAGCCCCAGCCCCACTTGCCTCCCTTTTAAGCACCTGAGTTACAGTTCAACCCCAGCCCTCACCTGACAGCCTTTTCTCACACAACAGCCCTCCTTTCCTTCCTGCCGCTCTGCCTTTATAACTTTTATTTTACCTCACTTTGCAGTGGCGGCAGTGAAAGCGGCAGGCTCGTCTCCAGCCTTCCCTTTCCTTTCCTCTCAGTGTCCCACCCTCCTCTGATGTAATTTCCTCTTTCCGCAAGAGTGGGACACTGAGAGGGAAGGGAAGGCTGGAGGCGAGCCTGCCACTTTCACTGCCGCTGCCATGACGTGAGGTAAAATAAAAGTTTTAAAGGCAGGGCAGCAGGAAGGAAAGGAGGGTTGTTGTGGGAAGCTGAGGGCAGGCAGGTGACGATCTTGAGGACCTCTACCGGCAGCAGGCCAGCAGTAAACATGGCTTGTGGCACCCTCCTGAGGTCGGCGCCCCCCCTACCATGCTTACAGCGCTTACCGGATTGCGCCGGCCTGGCATGTGATGTACAGCAGGTTGGAGTGCACCTCTGTTTCCCTCCCTGGAGCAGTGTGTGGTGGTAGTAGCTCATTTTCATATGGTTATGTAGTAGCTCATTTGCATATGGTTACGAACCCAGCCAGCCAGCCATCCAGGGACTCAGGTTGACAAATTATTATATAGAGAGATATGTAAGGGTGTCTTCAATGGAAAATGCAGATTTAATCCTATTCCAAATTTGAGACCAATATATTTTTAGATTGATGCAAAAATAAAACATATGTGAAAGTGTACCAGACTCTTTCTGACAGGACACACACAGGACACGCTTTGATGGTTTTCTAGAAAGTTTTAATGGAGTCTAATAAGACGCATGTATAGTAAAATATGATTATTGAAGTAGTGCAGCAGAAACAGTAGGTCCCATTATCTTAGACCAAAAGAGTTTCCATTTGGAAGATGATAAGGAGACATTAAGCTCATTTTCCCAATCCAAAGAAAGCTTATCACAATGATGATTCATAAATAATTTGAGAAATTTATATACATTGGAGACTGATTTGGGTGTTTTAAGTAAAATATAACAAAAGATGAAAATTTAGATAAGGTACAATTTCTATGTTGAGAAGTAGGCTATAAGTGTTCAATAACCTTAGATAACTTAAACCAGATGACTGGAACTTAAAGCAAATTGTTGACAGTGCCTGAAAAGGAGTTATATTACCATTACATATTAATTGTGATGGAGACCAAATATTAACTGCACACCATATTCTATGTATCTTAGGAGGAATATCACATTCAAAAGATGTACTAAACCACATAGAAGTATCCATAGTGTCTGACCAAGTACTGTTTTGACAATTTCATTATCTGGTCTTGAAGTAGATTTTAAGATATATAAATGTTCAGCATATATATATATATATATATATATATATATATATATATATATATATATATATATATATATATATATATATATATATATATATATTATCCATAGATGGCAGAAGATTTAGAGGTACAGGTTTAACTTTCTGTCTTTCAAAGGATACCAGATGGATACCAGTACTTGGCCTGCGATATTTGAAAAGCTAAATGATCATTTTTAAAATCCAGAAGATTAATTCCTTCAAGATCACAAGGTAATTTTAATTTATTAAGAGCAATATGGGGAGTAGAAGAATGCCAGATGAATTTGGAAATTAATTTACCTAATTTCTTATAGAATAACTCCTTAAATGAGATAGGAATCATACTAAAGAAATATTTTATTTTTGGTGCCAAAACAATGTTTAATACATCAACCCTACCCCACTATGATAGGAAGAGAGGCGACCATTAATTCAATAAATCAATAGTTATTTGGATTATTTTGCCTACATTAATTTTAAGAGTATTTTCAATCAAATTACTATTTAGAACACCTACGTATTTGAGATGGGAAGAGTTCCAGATAAATGGATATTGAGAGACTAAAGAGTGAAATACAAATTTAGATAAGGGCTTGATGGCTGATTTTTACCATTTTACTTTGTACCCAGAAATTTTGGAGAATGAATCAATACTATTGAGTAAATGAGATTTAAAATCCGTGGGTTTATACAACATAATAACATCAGCATAGATTGATAACTTATGTTGATCATTTTGAATATTATCTCCTAAAATATCTGAATTAGCATGAATATGGATAGCCATAGGTTCAAAACCCAAATTAAAAAGGAGAGAAGAGGACAATCTTGTTTTGTGCCTCTTTTCAAAGTAAATTTGAAATAAAAGATATTAGTAAAAAAATAAGCTTGAGGTGAATTGTATAATAGTTGTATCATATTAATAAAATTAGTACCAAAATCAGAGGTAGGGCCATTCTTTTCTACCAAACACCTTTTCAGCATCAAGGGAAAGAGTCACTAAAGGAGAGTGTACATCATCAGAGTGGGTTATTATTTTCCAGAATAATCTAGAATTATCACAAGGGAGTCTACCTGGAGTAAAACCATTCTGATCTCAACGAATAAGTGAGGATATGACAGTGTTCATTCTTTTTGCAAGAACTTTTGCATAGATTTTGTTTATTTATTTGTTACATTTGTATCCCACTGAGAAGTGAAGAATTAAATCTCCATACAGCGTTCTTTAGAGGGGGTTGGGCATCTGAAAAAGATAAGGAAACTGCAGAATGATCAGATATGCATCTGCTGTGAGTAAAAGAATTAGTAATGTGGGGAAGAAGGGACTTAGAAACCAAAAAGTAATTAATTCTAGAATAACTTAAATGAGGCGGGGGGAAAATAAGAATGATTCTTTTCAGTGGGGTGAAAAAGCCTCCAGATATCCACCAATCCTAATGAGGTTATAAGGGAGTTTATGGTTAAACTTGCCTTAGTCTGATGATGGGAGCAGGAGGATTGTCTATCTATAATAGGATCAATAATTTAGTTAAAGCCTCCACTAAAGATTATGTGATTAGATAAAGAATTAGTAATCTCCAAAGCTAATTGTTGAAAAAACTCAGGAGAGTCTGTATTAGGAGCATAAACATTTACAAAAGTAAAAAAGGAATTATCAATAGAGGTATCAATTTTTATCTATCTCCCCTCTATATCACTAGGGGGTCCTTTTACTAAGCTGCGGGAAAAATGGCCCTGCGGTAGCGGTGGGGGAAGTTTTTCCCACATGCCAGGGTCCTTTTACCACAGCAGGTAAAAAGTCCCCCCAAAATGGCCACCCAGTAAGATAACCCTTACCATGTGGCCATGCAGTGGGGAGCACTTACCGCTACCTATTGAGGTGGCTGTAAGGACTCCTGCTGTAACCCGGCGGTAACAGGGCAGCGAGTGGCAAGGCTCGATTATCGCCAGGTTAATGCCGTGCTAGGGGAAAACATTTCCTAGAGCACTGGAAATGGTGCATGTTGTAGCTAGAACTACCACTGGCAGCCATGTTGGGCCAGCGGTAGTTCCGGATTAGCGGTGGGAAGCCCGCGTTGGGCTTACCACCGCTTAGTAAAAGCCCCCTTTGATTGTCTAACAAAGTTAATAGAAATAGATTTATGCTGAAAAATAGTGACTCCATTATTTTTATTTATAGCTGTAGAGTATGCTGCCACCCCATAATTTTTATCCTGGAGACATTTAGAATCTGAGTCTGACATTTGGGTCTCTTGAATAAATGCTAAATTAGCTTTCAATTTAGATAAGTGAATTAATAATTTTTCTCTTAATTGGTTTATTTAACCCCTTTATATTAAGGGAAACAATTCTCATTTAGATACAAACGGCCCAATTATCTCACCATTCTTTGAAGGTAGTGTTCTCTGACACTATTTCTGAACATAAGCTTATTCAGAGAGGAGTATCACAGGGTTCAATACTTTCCCTGCTTCTCTTGAACCTTTTCTTGAATCCTCTTGCTGCACTCATCCAATCTTTTGGAGTTTCGGCCTGTTTCTATGCGGATTATATCTTACTTCTGTACCCCATCTCCCCATCCTCTCCTTCCCTTGCTCCGCTTCATGTCTGTCTTGAATCTGTTGCTACCTGGCTCAATGAACACCAACTAATACTTAATACTGATAAAACTGTTGCATGTTGGTTCTCTGGTACAATCTTGTTATCTCCACCCCGGACCACTTTTTTTTGGGACAACAATTATTCCAGTATACAGTTTCCGATATTTAGGTGTAATCCAAAAAGAGCAATCTGCAGGATACTTTGCCCTGAGCGGGAGCTAACAAACTAGGCTGCCGTTTTCTGTCTCATTCACAAGTCTCTCCCCTGCTCTCTGTTTTCTCTCTATCTTCAGAGGGACATTGGGGAGAATTCTATATATTGTGCTGAAAGAATCAGCACTGAGCCCTATTTCCAGCGGTGTACTGGTAAATTTTTAACAGGCTCTCTCCCCGGTCTACCTCGGCGCCCCCCGTCCACCACTGCGCCCCCCCCCGTCCACCTCTGCGCCCCCCAACCACCTCTGCGCACCCCCCCCAAATTGCAGAGCTGGCTATAGCCGGGGGGAGGGCAATGCATTACTCTCTTCAGGAAAAAAAAATTAAATGATCCCAGGTTCCAATCTAATTCATGTTTAATGTGGGATAAAATGCCATAAATAAGCAAATAAATATAAACTTTTAATGTTGAGCACCTGATTCTCAAAGAGAACATATTCCAAACACTATAATGAAAATAAAATAATTTTTTTTCTACCTTTGTTGTCTGGTGACTGTTTTTCTGATCATGCTGGCCCAGTATCCGATTCTGCTGCTATCTGTCCTCTTAACTCCGTTTCCAGGGCTTCCTTTCCATTTATTTCTTTCCTTTCTTCTTTTCTTCTTCATTTCTGGTCCTCAGCTTCTGCCTATTTTCTTCATCCATGTGCAGTTTTTCTCCTCTCTTCCTTTTCCTTCATCTCATCTCCTTCCTCACTCTTCTCTCCCCTCCATCTATGTCCAGCATTTCTTCTCTCTCCCCTCCTCTCCCCTGCCCTGCATGCACCCATGTCCAGCAGTGACCCTCCTCTCCCTTGCCCTACATGCACCCATGTCCAGCAGTAACCCTCCTTTCCCCTGCCCTGCATGCACCCATGTCCAGCAGTGACCCTCCTCTCCCCTGCCCTGCATACACCCATGTCCAGCAGTGATCCTCCTTTCCCCTGTCCTCCAGGCTCCATCCACCCATGTCCAGCAGTGACCCTCCTTTCTCCTGCCCTGTATGCACCCATGTCCAGCAGTGTCCCTCCTCTCCCCTGCCCTGCATGCACCCATGTCCAGCAGTGACCCTCCTCTCCCCTGCCCTGCATGCACCCATGTCCAGCAGTGACCCTCCTTTCCCCTGCCCTGCATGCACCCATATCCAGCAGTGACCCTCCTCTCCCCTGCCCTGCATGCACCCATACCCAGCGACACCCTCCATCCACCCATGCCCAGCAGCGACTCCCTTTTCCCCCCTGCCACCCCCTCCCGAGTTGTTTGGCAAATTCTTCTCCTCCCTCCCTCCCTCCTTCCCATTCTGGTCCCTCACCGCCCACTTGTTCTTTGAATTCTTCGGGGCAGGCAGTCTTGCCTGCCCGCTTCCAGCGCTGACTGTCCCCCGCTGCCAATTCACGCTTCAAAATGGCCACCGAGACTTCAGCAGAAGTCTCGCGAAGCCGCCTCAGAAAGTCTCGGCGGCCATTTTTAAAGCGCGAACCGGCAGGGGAGGACAGTCAGCGCTGGAAGTGGGCAGGCAAGACTGCCTGCCCCGAAGAATTCAAAAAACAAGTGGGCGGTGAGGCGGATCCGGAGGGAGGGAGGAGAGGCAGAGCCGGCTCGCAAATTTCAACAACCGGCTTGCAAGCCGGAAGAAAATTTAACAACCGGCTCTTGCGAGCCGGTGCGAGCTGGCTCCAGCACACCACTGCCTATTTCTATAAAGAGTCCCTGAGTTTTATAGGATACCGGCAAAGTGTTCAGGTTGCACCTAACGTTTCTATAACTATTCTATAACTTGGCACCTAACGTTTGGGAATACCCATGACCCACCTATGCCCTTCCCATGGCCATGTCCCTTTTTTGGTTGTGAATGAGAAAGTTAGGCATAAAGTTATAGAATAGCAAGCAGAGGAGATCCACGTTCAACTTCATTCAATTACCAATTAAGTGGCCAATTTGTGCCCATTGCCTCATTTGCATGTGGAACTGGAACCATACACAAATTCTGGTGCCCAGCTTTGGGTGACCTACATAGAATTTGGGGGATTGCCTGTAACTGCAATGCTTTTTAATTTCCTCAAGAATATCTCAAGATAGACTGTTTCCAAAGCTCTCTGAAAACCTGGATACACACATACTGATTTGATACTTCTAAGTTCCATGCATTGATTCTTTCTTGTTTCATTTCCCAACTGGACTACTGTAATGTCATGTATGCAGGTTTTGCCATATTCCACATTACGAAGCAGGAGCTAACGAACTAGGCTGTCATTTTCAGAATACAGCCATAAAATTACTATGTAGGGCCCATCGGTCAGACTACATATCACCTTTGCTGAAGAAATGTCACTGGCTCTACATGGAGAAGCAAATTATATATAAAGTTGCATTAATTTCATTTAAGGCTGTTTGATTTGGTACCCTAGACTACCTATCCTGCCTGACTATCCCATATTGCCCTCCTAGAAACCTTCAGTCAATTAATGACCAGAGACTGGTCTTACCTAGCCCAAAATTAGCTCATTTGGAATCCACACGGCCTATCTCTCTGTGGTAATCTATCTCTCAAGAGTTTTAAGATTGAGTTAAAAACCTGGCTCTTTGGACAAGCTTTTGGAGTGACTTTCTGCCTATCGCCTACCCGCCTATTGTGTTTTATTCTATCCTTACTTTTTTCCTTATCCTAATTTTACCTCTCTTTTAGTTACTTCTGGTATGGATGTTCTACTTTTCTATTTTAATGGAGTTCCTTTCCTATTCTTTATTTTAGCCTGTACACCGCTCTGCTCTGCTAGTCAAAGCAGTATAGAAAATTTTGGAAATAAAAATAAATAAATAAAGCTAATTGAGAGACATGAATGGGATTATTCTTACTACCTGAAACTGTAGACTGTCATTCTGCATCAAAAGCACACAATCCAGCAGTGAACAAAAAAAAAAGAAAAGAAAAAAATAACTTAAAAAATGTAATAACATAAAAGATGTGAACAGTACTGGCAAAGATAGCAACAATTGCCAGTGAGACAGAGCAAATATGGGTAAAGTGAGGCAGAGTAGAATGCTTGCCCAGTAACAAACAGGAAACTGAACAGATTGTTACAAATTAAAAAAAAAGTGCCATTATAAGAAAACCTGAACAAAATCTGAATAAGTATCAAACCTATAAATGGCAAGTGACCGACTCACCTGCAAATGCGCAGTAGAGACTTCCCTCTCTGTCCCACCCCCGCGTCAAGACGTGATGACGGGAGGAGGGGGGCGGGACAGAGAGGGAAACTGCGTGGAAGGGGAGGGAGGGAACCGCTGACGTCGCTACCGCCCCCCCCCCCGGAGTCGCCACCACCCCCTCTTCACCCAGCCCGGGCCCTCTCTTCGTTATTCAACTTACAGCAGCGCCGAAACAGCAGCAAGCAGCTCAGCTTCAGCTCCCATCGGCCTTCCTTCCCTGCCTGTGCCCCGCCCTCGCCAACGTGACGTCACACGAGGGCGAGGCACAGGCAGTGAAGGAAGGCCAATGGGAGCTGTTGCTTGCTGCTGTTTTGGCGCTGCTGTAAGTTGAATAACGAAGAGAGGGCCCGGGCCGGGTGAAGGGGGGGGCGGGGGTGACTCCGGGGTGGGGGGGCGGTAGCGGCTACCTTGGGGGGAGGGGACATGGGAGGTCTCAGAAGGAGGGGGGGCCTTGGAGCTGGGAGGGCTGGACTGAAGGGGGCCTTCCAGCTGGCTGGGAAGAAGGCACGGGGGGGCAGGGGGCCTTGGAACTGGGAGGGAGGGCAGGGGGCCCCTTACAGTTGTGAGGGAATGGGGCCCCTTACAGTTGTGAGGGAGAGCAGGGGCCTTGAAACTGGGAGGGAGGGAAGGGGGCCTTGGGAGCTGGGGGGGAGGGCCTTGGGAGCTGGGGGGGAGGGCCTGGGGCCTTGGAACTCTGAGGGAGGGAGGGCGGGCAGGGGGCCTTGCAGCTGGGAAGGGGGGAGGACTGGAGCCTTGGAGCTGGGAGGGAGGGACAGAGGGGTCCTTGGAGCTGGCAGGGAAGGAGGATGGCAGGGGGCCTTGCAGCTGCAACGGGAGGGGGGCCTTGGGAAAAAAAACATTCCAATACGCGCCCGTTTTAATGGGCTTAACGGCTAGTTATTATAATAAATGACATAAATGTGACGTGGAGGGGTATAATCGAACATCGCCGGCACAATAGATTGCCAGCGATCTATTTTGGCAGTGGCACAACAGCTGGCCGGAACCGTATTATCGAAAAAAAATGGCCAGCCATCTTTTTTTTCGATAATATGATTTAGGCCGGCCAAATGCCAGAGTTTGCCGGGTTTGAGATCACCGGTTTTGTTTTTCAGCGATAATGTAAAAATATGCCGGCCATCCCGAACCCAGCAAATTCCAAGGCATTTGGTCATGGGATGAGCCAGCATTTGTAGTGCACTGGTCCCCCTGACATGCCAGGACACCATCTGGGCACCCTAGGGGTCAATGCGGTGGACTTCAGAAAAGGCTCCCACATGCATAGCTCCCCTACTTTGGGTGCTGAGCCCCCCAACCCCCCCAACCCACTACCCACAAATGTACCACACTACCATAGCTCTTAGGGGTGAAGGGGGCAACTACATGTGGGTACAGTATGTTTTGGAGGGCTCTCATTTACCAGCACAAGTGTTACAGGTGGGGGGGTGGGGGGTGGGCCTGGGTCAGCCTGCCTTAAGTGCACTGCGGTACCCACTAAAAGTGCTCCAGGGACCTGCATACACGCAGGCCTCTAGGACTTGTTGCTGCTGTATATCCTTGGCACACCAGTTGAGACCTGAAGACTAATCTCTTTGAAAAAGTCCTTTATTTGAATAAGCACGTTTACTCACAGTTAATTGCACATCAGAGGTTGTGCCCCACTGACAAAGAGTCTCCCTGGTACTGAGATTAGCAGTAGGTCAGAGCTGGCAGAATGGTGTACAATGCCCTCTTTCAGCTACATTCAAGGTAGTAACTAAGTTCTCTAATGTGGGTAACACATAAAAGGGATCTAAAACTGGCTTACAAAAATGGCCACTACCACATGGGCTACCGGAAACAAAACTGGACACACTCTGACCCAGTTAGCAGGGGGAAAAGCACCATGGGAGTAGAGCCCACTACCCTACACCCACCACAATGCATTGCTGATGTGACTCTGCAGTGCACCTAACAGAAAAGGTGTCACACTCACCCGAGAGCCACATCACAACCAGGGAAAGACTGTCAGAGGATAGAACACATTCTGCTGTTATGGAGGTGGGGACGGCATTTGAGGCTGGCATAGAAGTTGGTAAAATATGTTTATAATTGTGGTTTTTTTTAGTGTGGGAGGGGGTTGGTGACCACTGGGGGAGTACGGGGAGGTGATCCTCGATTCCTTCCGGTGGTCATCTGGTCAGTTGGGGCACCTTTTTGAGGCTTGGTCGTGAAAATTAAAGGATCAAGTAAACCCGGCAAAATACTGATGAACGCCACTTTTTTTTTCCATTATCCACGAAAGCCGGCCATCTGGTAGCCACGCCCATGCCCACCCATGTCCCGCCTTCGCTACGCCGCCAACACACCCCCTTGAACTTTCGCCAGCGAGGCGACAGGAAAGCTATGATGCTGTCAAAAACGCCGCTTTCGATTATACCGATTTGGCTGCTTTTGAGAGATCGCCGGCCATCTCCCGATTTATGTCGGAACATGGCCGGCGATCACTTTCGAAAATAAGCCTGATAATTAACAGCACTTGTGCTACCTAGAAATTAAAGCCAGAAAGTAATACTCTATACCTTGAAACATTGAAATTATACGTATTACAGTGCCAAACAAATTAATATTATAATATAGGCTGAGTCAAACCTGAGCAATATAATCTTCAAAAAGTGTCCAAAAAAAGTTTCAGAGCTTCTGGGTCATAAAATGATCGAGAAATTGCTTCCTGCGCCGAACAGTAGATCAGGAAAAATTAGTATCTTCATTCCATCAAAAAGAAGAGATTGCAAAATTGGCAAAGCTTAAAGATATTGGAGAATTGTTTGGCGGGCTTACCAGAAGGAACTTGATGGGCCTGTTCTATTTCAAATGGCATCTGAAACTTTAAATCCAATAAAGAAGGAAGAAAAGACTCCATGAATTTAATAGGGTCAGAGCCTTCAGCTCCTTCTCTGATCCCAAGAATTCTGATATTATTTCTTCGAGCTCTATTATTAAGGTCTTCGGGCTCTTTTTTCGAAGTGCTAATTTCTTTCATGTTTGAGCACATAGAAGATAATTCATTAGTATTAGTATCACATTATAATGAAAGAGTATCTAATCATGTTTGAGTCTGAGAAAGTTGAGTCTTAACGTAAGCAATTTTCTCTTTCAGCTGGGTAAGTGAATAATTGTTATCCTGTAAAGTACCTTAGCCATCATGCACTGTGAGGCGGATTCTTGTCTTGGCTTTTTAGAAACTGGAGATTAAGTTAGTTTATTTTCCAACTTTGTAGATTTGTTCGGCATAATGAGTATGAGTGATTTGAAGAATTGTTAAACAAAATTTTTTTTTTAATGAAAAGTCATAAAAGAAAAAGAGCAATCTGCAGGATACTTTGTCCTGAGCAGGAACTAACGAACTAGGCTGCCATTTTCAGTCTCATTTGCGAGCCTCTCCCCTGCTCTCTGTTTTCTATCTTGTAATCCTCAAAAGGACATTGGGGAGAATTCTATATATAGTGCTGAAAAGATCAGCACTGAGCCCCATTTCTGTAAAGAGTGCCTGAGCTTTATAGGATACCTGCATAGTGTGCAGGTCGCACCTAAGTTACAGAAAAGTTAGGTGCGACCTGCCAGGTATTTGTGACCTGGATTGGCTGGCCACTGTTGGAAATAGGATACTAGGCTTGATGGACTTTCAGTCTGTCCCAGTATGGCAATAGTTATGTACTTATGAACAATACTAAAAAGATCAAATGTAAACAGAAGATAAAATCAATGAGGTAAACTTGGAGACAGGCAAATTAAAACCTACTAAAAGAATTGAGATGTGCAAACTATACAACAGGTAGCACAAGAGAGGATCCAAAAGCATTCAAACAGAAACAGCACAAAAGAGAAGCAAAAATTAGGCCTTCCGGAGTGGAGCAAACGAAAGTCCTTTAATAAACAGACCCGACATGGGCCGTGTTTCAGCATTTCTACGTCTGTGTCAAAGGTCAATAGGAGTCAATTCTCTAAAAAAAAAAAATGGTGTCAATGTTCTTCAGACACAACAGAGAAAAACAACTCTTAGCACTGCTACAGTAATCTGCTCCAATTCAGGGAAACAAAGCAGCAGGAGTATGATCAGTGAACATAAAAGATACTGCATCTACATCCACAGTATGTTTCAGCAAAGCTGCCAAAAGACTCTGGGTTCAGGAAGAGCTTGTTGTTTTCCCATTCCTGAGTTGCTGTTAGGCAGTCAGTTTACTCAAAGCTGTGGGTAGATCTGCTTCAGTGGATATGAGAAGGTGCACATCATCGGCATAAATATGCAATTTTACATCCATCAACCAAAACAGCTCAGCTAGAGGCTTGAGGTAGATATTAATTAAACTATGGATCCCTGTGGTACTCTGCAGTTCGGATTGCCGAATAAAACTGATTTTTGCTTGTCTGACAGATAGGATCTTCAGCCATGCAAATACTGTGCCACTAAAACCTACTTCTGTCAATCAGGCAAGCATGATATTATGGTCCATAGTGTTTAAAGTCTACTGAGAAATCCAACAACATTAGGATCAAGGCAGAACCGCTGTCATGATTTCTCTGGAGATCATTCAACAGGGATGCAGGAACTGTCACATTCCATGCCCAGGTATCTAGTCATTATCTTTCATTTAGCCAGTCACTGAGCTGAATGCAGATTATGGGAGCTCTAACACAGTATCAAGTTGTGTTAGAGCACTAATCCACGTTATATGCTCCTTAACACATGCTAAAGGGCTCTAACGCTGGATATGGTGTCCTAAAGCAGCATTATTTAGGTTACCCTGCATTGCATAATAATGAAATGCAAAACATACAAATATGTGTAAAGCAGCTTATTACTATATAAATACTATAATGCAACTTGTGGTGAACACTTTGTGCTCAATGCAATCTAAGTTATAGCTAGTAAAATAGCTCCAGCAAAAAGTTAAGGTTACTGTACCACCCAGGAACATTGGGCTGCCAATCCACAGCCCAGTACTTCCTGGCTGCATCTAAATGGGATCAACAACTTTAGGAAATAGATAAAGCCAAAGAGGGGCATAATCGAACGGAAACGCCTATCTCCATGGGCGTTTATCTCCGAGAACAGGTCCGTGAAGGGGCGGGCCAAACCGTATTTTTGAAAAAAATGGATGTTTTTGAGCTGGGCGTTTGTTTTTTTTTTAGCGATAATGGAAACTAAAAACGCCCAGTTCAAAAACATCCTAATCCGAGCCATTTGGTCGTGGGAGGGGCCACGATTTGTACCCTAGGTCAGTGCGGTGGACTTCAGAAAAAGCTCCCACATGCATAGCTCCCTTACCATGGGTGCTGAGCACCCAACCCCCCTCCCCCAAAACCCACTACCCACAAATGTACAACACTACCATAGCTCTTAGGGGTGAAGGGGGCACCTACATGTGGGTACAGTGGGTTTTGGAGGCCTCCCATTTACCAGCACAAGTGTTACAGGTGGGGGGGATGGGCCTGGGGCCACCTGGCTGAAGTGCACTGTGGTACCCACTAAAAGTGCTCCATGGACCTGCATACACGCAGGCCTCTAGGACTTGTTGCTGCTGTATAACATTGGCACACCAGTTGACACCTGAAGACTAATCTCTCCGAAAACGTCCTTTATTGGAATAACCGCGTTTACTCACAGTTAACTGCAGATCACAGGTTGTGCCCCACTGGCAATGAGTCTCCCTGGTACTGAGATGAGCAGTAGGTCAGAGCTGGCAGAATGCTGTGCAATGCCCTCTTTCAGCCACATTCAAGGTAAGAACTAAGTTCTCTAACGTTGCTAACATAGGAAAGGGATCTAAAACTGGCTTACAAAAATGGCCACTACCGCATGGACTACAACAGGAAACACAACAGGGCACACTCTGACCCAGTAGGCAGGGGGAAAAGCACCATGGGAGAAGAGCCTACCAACTACCAACATTGTGAGACTGTAACACAAGCTAATGAAATCACAGAGCCCAATACCCTACACCCACCACAATGCAATGCTGATGTGACCCTTTACTACACCCGAGAGCCACATCTGACCCAGGGAAAGGCTGTGACAGGATGGAACACATTCTGCTGTCATGGAGGTGGGTACGGCATTTGAGGCTGGCATACAGGCTGGAAAAAAAGTTGTTAAAGTGGGGTTTTTTTTGGTGGGAGGGGGTTAGTGACAACTGGGGGAGTTTGGAGAGGTCATCCCCGATTCTCTCCAGTGGTCATCTGGGCAGTTGGAGCACTTTTTGGGACTTGTTCGTGAAAAAAAAGGGTCCAAAAAAAGTGACCCAAAATCGCGGTAAAAACACTTATTTTTTATTATCAGCTAAAGACGCCCATCTCTCCTCGGCTGATAACTACGCCCCAGTTCCGCCTCCACCATGCTTCCGACTTGCCCCCGTCAACTTTATTCGTTTCCGCGACGGAGTGCAGTTGGAAACGCCCAAAATTGGCTTTCGATTATACCGATTTGGGCGCCTTTGTGAGACATACGTCTATCTCCTGATTTAGGTCGCACTATAGGCGTTTTTCTCTTCGAAAATAAGCTGGACAGTATCCTTCCCCAAAGAATAAGCCCCTTCTAAATAGTACTCTCCCAACCTGAAGGGTGTCTTCTGTTATAGAATGCTCCAGAGGTTTCCTTTGATGCTGAGAGACCCTCCCCAGGCCTTTGTTTATAGATTCCCATGGTTGTCTGAGCAGGGGCAATGCCCTGTTGCTTCTGCTCTTGCCAGTGCTGTGATCCAAGATGGTGTTGGCAACTCCTGGTGGTGGTCTTGTGGAGCTGCCACTTGGGGTGAGTTTTCCATGTGGGGTCATTGTTGCTCTTATATGGAGGCATGAGTCTAGGCTCTGGTGACCCCCTGCTCAACTTTGCTTGCTTTACTTTATAATGCTTGATGTTTTGCCTCACCTAAAGCTCGATGTTAATTACAAAATAAAATCGTATGCAATACAGTTCAATAATTACTCATTTAAACTACTAACACAGTTCAATCAAGCATTTCCTGAAAAACTACACCTTTGAAAATCTTTTAAATATTTCATAGGACTGAATTTGATGAAGTTCTAAAATTAACTCATTCCATAATTTAGCCCTTGAAGTTCAAAGGAGCCTTTGCAAGTAAGTTGTAATTTAATTTTGATTGGTATTTCCAAAAGTCCCTGCAAAGCAGACCTAAGATGCCTAGTTGGACTGTATTGGTTCAGTAGGTCCAATAGAAATACTTAACCTTATGACCATAAAATATTAAATACCAGACATAATAATTTGAAAGAAATACACTGTATTATTTTAGCTTATTTTCTCTGCTATTCACTTTTGTGGTTGGACCGTGCCTTTTGTTGGTTGAGGTCTAAAATTATATGCATAACATTTAAGCTTCTAAATTAAGATGAATTTGTAGCTGAAAGTGTGAAGGGGAATTTCTGATATAACATCTAAATCAGATTTTGGATGTATTGTAAAACATGGTCATTTTCATGTTTATATTTTTATTTCCAGAATTGCCCTATTTTAGACATTTTTGTACTCAGCATATCTTTCTTTATGGGCCATTTTCAAACACAAAACATCCAAGGGAAAAACACATAAGTAAATCATTGTGATGTCTGGGGGCAGCAGTATTACTAGACTAGCCACATAGACATTCCAGCAGATCAGTGGGGCAGCCTAGGGGGCACTGCAGTGCAGTGCAGTATTGTAAGCCACATTGCGCCTGCAAAGAGGTGTGAAAATGTGGGATACAAATGCAATAAATAAATAAATAAATAAAACTTTACATAAAAGGTCCCAGGTGCACATCACATCATAACCCTCCAGGAATATCAAAAAAATATACTGTACCCAATTGTATATCACTACAGTAGACCTTATGCCTGCAGGTGTCACCTATATGTGGGTTCAGTAGGTATTTTGTGGTTTTGGGCGCACTCACACTTTCCATCACAAGTGTACCAGTTAGAGCAAGATGTGGGTCCCCTTCTCTACAGTCCACTGCACTAACCACTAGGTACTCCTGGGTCCTACTTGCTGCTCTAAGAGGAATAGCCATTATATCTGCAGCTTTCATAGAGCCTGATATTTTCTGTCACTGTCACTTTCATCTTTTATGGGGGTGGGAGAGGATCAGTGACCACTGGGGGATTAAGGGGGGTTAGGCCCAGATCCCTCCAGTGGTCATCTGGTCAGTTTGGACACCTTTTTGGCACTTAGTCTTTATTGAAACAGGTGTAGCCAAAAAATCCTATTTCTTTGCCTTTGACATTTTTACAATGTTCCATTATTGCACAAAAATGTCCATATTTTAAGCCCAACCTAGTCCCACTCAAAACATGCCTCCTTGAGATTTAGATGAACTGCATAGAAAAAGTCTTTAAAAATGAGTTTCAAAACTAGCAAGTTGGACATTTTAGTAAAAAAACATCATCTGCTGCTTTGTGCCATTTTTTGGACATTTTCCTGTTTTGAAAATGAGCCCTTTAGGCTACTAAGGGCCCTGTTTACCGTTCCTTCTATCTTGCTGCTCCCTATGCCTGGAATAGACTCCCTGAGCCAGTACGTCAGGCTCAGTCTCTGGCTGTCTTCAAGTCTAGGCTTAAAGCCCACCTCTTTGCTACTGCTTTCGACTCCTAACCATGACTCTCTTACTCAACACCCTCACTTATCACCCCTATCACTGCAATTTCCCCACCCCTAGCTGTCTGTTCATCTGTCCAATTTAGATTGTAAGCTCTGTTGAGCAGAGACTGTCTTTTCATGTTAATTTGTACAGCGCTGCGTAAGTCTAGTAGCGCTATAGAAATGTTTAATAGTAGTAGTAGTATTTTTAACACGTGCACAAAAGTAGCACACACTAACTTTGTAGGTGACCATAGGAGTATTGTGGGCGCCTACACAGTTAACGCACGCTAATGTTTAGCGCACGCTAAAAGCACTAACATGCCTCTAATGTGGCTTAGTAAATGGGACCCTAAGTTTGGCTGAAAATAGGTCATATATTTAGGACCTCAGCTTTTTTTGTTGTTTGTTTTTTTATTGGACATAAGTATTCTCTGTTTTGTGCTATCATAAGGTCTTAAGAGAACATGGGAAAAGCAGAGAGAATCCTTAATTGCATAAAAGTGAAAATAAAGCAGAAGAATTGAAGAAGTAGTAGATTTGTTTATTTAACAGGCTGAAGTTTTTATCCAATAAATCCATATGTACAATAAACGTTTTTATCCATAGCACCATAGCAGCATTTTTTAAAAATGAGAAGCCCACACCCATTTTATGGATAGTTTCAAAAATGGTGTCCTTCCATGCAGAGGGAAACAAAAAAAAAGGCAAAGATCTGCCACAGAAATGGCAAATCAAAAGAAAAAAAGCAGATCAAAAAAGACAAAAAAATAGAACAGGAGGGTAACAGAAGAAGTGGTTTATTACAAGTTACCCGACGTGGCCACGTTTCGCCCTCAGGCTGCGTCAGGGGTAAAAAAACTAATAGGGGTATAAAAAGCAAAGTGAACCCCTAAAAGTAGTCATACAACCACCTTACATAAGTGCTTCCCAAGCTTACTCAGCAAACTTCCTGAGTAAGCTTGGGAAGCACTTATGTAAGGTGGTTGTATGACTACTTTTAGGGGTTCACTTTGCTTTTTATACCCCTATTAGTTTTTTTACCCCTGACGCAGCCTGAGGGCGAAATGTGGCCACTTCCATGCAGAGGCACAAGAACAGCAAAGGTGGTCCAAGAAGGAGGAACAACAAATGATGCAATTAAAAAAAACAACTTTTATTGAAGAAGGACCCAACTTGGCCAAGTTTCATCAATAAGCCTTCATCATGGGTCATCATATTCTTCAATAATAGATACAATAGCGAGTGTGACCAGCTTCACCACATTCACAGATGCTTTGTATCTTATTGTGTGACCATTGTATCTATTATTGAAGAATCTGATGATCCCTAATGAAGGCTTTATTCTCAAAACTTGGCCAAATTTTACTTGCATCATTGGTTATTCTTCCTTCCTGGACAACCTTTGCTGTTCTTCTGCCTCTTACTGATTCTGCAAAGGTCCTTGCATGCAGAACAGTGTGAGGTTTGACTACATAGTCACAGATGTGTGTGGGAAGGGCCATGGGGAATATAGGAACATAAGAATAGCCAAACTGGGTCAGACTAATGGTCCATCTAGCCCAGTATCCTGTTTCCAACAATGACCAAGCCGAGTCAAAAGTACAAGGCAGAAACCCAAATATTGGCAACATTCCATGCTATCAATCCCAGGCAGGGGCATAGCTACATGGGGCCTTGGGCCCCCACAGATTATGCCCTGGCCCCTTCTACATTTGACCCGCTGACCCACTGCCGCCACATCATCAGGTACCTTGTTTGCTGGCGGGGGTCCCCAATCCCCGCCAGCTGAAGAGTCTTCTTCAGCGCCGGTCGACTCCGGTGCCTTCGTTTTGTGATCATCTGTTTCTGACGCCTTATGTCCTGCACCGTGCATGTAGCCCCGTGCAGGACGTAAGGCGTCAGAAACAGATGATCACAAAATGAAGGCACCGGAGTCAACCGGCGCTGAAGAAGACTCTTCGGCTGGCGGGGATTGGGGACCTCCGTCAGCAAACAAGGTACCTGATGTTGTGGTGGGGCAGGGGGCGGGCGGCGGCAGCAGGGGGGTTGAGGTTGTGGCAGGGGGGGGGGGTCGGTGGCAGGGGAAGGCAGCTAAACAGTGCCTCCCCACCTCGGGCTCTGGCCCCCCTCCCACCAAGGTCTGGCTACGCCCCTGATCCCAGGCAAGGAGTAACTTCCCCATGTCTGTATCAATAGCAGACTATGGACTTTTCCTCCAGGAACTTGTCCAAACCGTTTTTAAACCAAAGTATGCTAACAGGAGTTACCACATCCTCCAGCAAAGAATTCTATAGCTTAGCTATTCATTGAGTGAAAAAATATTTCCTCCAATCTATTTTAAAAGTATTTCCATGTAACTTCCTTGATTGTCCCCTAGTCTTTGTACTTTTGAAATGCGTAAAAAATTGATTCACTTCTATTCATTCTACACCACTCAGGATTTTGTACATCTCAATCATACCTCCCCTTATCTGTCTCTTTTCCAAGCTGAAGAACCCTAACCTCTTTAGCCTTTCCTCATATGAGAGGAGTTCCATCCCCTTTATCATTTTGGTTGCTCTTTTTTGAACCTTTTCTAATTCTGTTATATCTTTTTTGAGATACGGTGACCAGAACTGAGTGCAATACTCAAGGAACTATATGATGTACTGTGACATGGTAGATTGGCTGAGTCCTGCTGTGACAGCTAGTTATCTTCAAACTGGAAACTGCCAGTAGCAAAAAGACTAGAGCAGTGGCGTAGCCAGACAGCCAATTTTGGGTGGGCCTGAGTACAATGTGGGTGGGCACAAAATTTTCTCTCCCCCCCCCCATCCAAGCATCTGTTCCCTCTTTCTACCCTCCTCACCCTCATAGCCTATTTCCCTATACCTTTTACCTCCCACCACCAGCATCTTCCTGTCCCATCTCTCTCCCCTCCCCCCATTGTCCAGCATTTTCCCTTTCTCTTCTCTACCATCCATTGCCTATCTTCTCTCCCTGGATCCATCTTCCCTCTTTCTCCCCTCCCCCACTTGTGCATCTCTCCTTTCCTCTTCTCTTCTCCACCTTCTTCATGTCCAACTTTTCTCCCTCTCCCTGCCTTGAGCCCCTGGTTTAACATCTCTCTCTCCCCCCCCCCCACCATCTCTCCATCCTTCCTTTCCCTCACCTCAATGCCATGTTCAGCATTTCCCCTCTCATCTCTCCCTCCCTTCCACTTTCATGTCCAACACGTTTTTTTCTCTCATGCCCTTTCCCTCCCTCTCCCCATCCCACCCATATCCAACCATTCTCCCTCTCTTTTCCCTTGCAGCATCTCTCTGTCCCTCCCCTACCTGTCTCACTCCCTCATCCCAACAGTGCTCCTGTCTCTCCCTGCCCCCCACCCCCCACCAGCACACACACACACAAAAAACAAACCTACCACCCGCCAGTATGCTGCAGGTTTTTTTTCCCTCCCTTTCCCCAGCCACCACTCACTGACATGCTGGCTGCAGGCCTTCTTTCCCTCGGGCCCTCCCTCCCCTTCGGGCAGTGCCACAGTCTACCTGTACAGAAAAGCTGCATGGCACCGGGTCCGTCCTGCCGCTACGCTGCTGCCCTCCGCTCCATTGTCATCATCTTTCTGGCACAGAGTTGTTACTCATTCTTCTGCTGCTTATCTGCAGCGGATCCGCGCCCTGCCAGGGCTGTATGCTGCTGCGACTGCTTCCTCTGCGCTGGCCCCACCTTCTTGAAGAGGCAGAAGACGGGGCCAGCGCAGAGGAAGCAGTCGCAGCAGCATACAGCCCTGGCAGCACGCGGATCCGCTGCAGATAAGCAGCAGAAGAACGAGTAACAACTCTGTGCCAGAATGATGATGACAACGGAGCGGAGGGCAGCAGCGTAGCGGCAGGATGGACCCGGTGCCATGCAGCTTTCCTGTACAGGTAGACTGCGGCGCTGCCCGAAGGGGAGGGAGGGCCCGAGGGAAAGAAGGCCTGCAGCGTGCACCGTTGCTGGGTGGGTCTGAGGCCAAAGTGGGTGGGCCCCGGCCCACCCAGGCCCACCCGTGGCTACGCCCCTGGACTAGAGCTATAGTGCTCTTTGTGTTTATCGACATGGGTTTTCCCATCTATGTGGTGGAGCAAATGAAAGGTTCTAGCTTTTGCAGAAGTGGTGGATGGCATTCTTATCGTAGTAGAACCTGGTCAAGCACTGATCAAGTATGAGGTATAGGAATTGGGTCCTGGTCCTATATATCTTGTGATAGGGATGATTCCTGGTGGCCCTCCTCTCTTCCCTGTATGTGTCATGCAATATAGCCTGCACAGACTATTTGTTAAGGTCACTCATGACTCTTGGTACCTCTACCAGCACTCTGTACAACCCAACACCAGCACATACATTCAGCCACAAACCTAGGGAGGCAAACACAGACAGACAAACAGACAAAGGCACAAAGGTATGGACTATCACACTGCAGAGATCATCCAGAGAGACTCACTGTGGGGCAGGAAAGTACACAAATGGAGGCTGAGGGGGGCACAGGTGTGGGGAGGAGATTAGGAAATGATGTGGAAAGGAGGTTTGCAGTGACTGGATGGAGAGGGCTAGAACACAGTGCAAGGGAATAAAGGGTAGCCAAAGAATTACCTAGATGGACAGATGACAATTGGGTCAACAATTTGCAATCAGCATTCCTCCATTCATCATGAATGTAAGCAGCCCCAAAATGATAAGTGAGGTCTGTATTTGTTTGTACTATATAGCAGCTATAAATGCTGATGTTTAAATATCCCACCCTGCAAATTGGTGTGCTTTGTTAAATTGGTTCTACAGAAAGCTCTGCACTGCCAAGTCTATGCCCCCTGCATACTTCTTTTCTAAATGGGGAAATTTGAACGTAGACATGGCATCCACATGTAAGGCACAGCATTTCTGAAAACAAGGTTTACCTGCAGATGCCACAAATAGGGCTTATGAAATAACCGCCTGGTTCTTGTTATTTTTTGTACTGTAGTAGTACAACTACCCCCCCCCCCCCTTTACTTTTACAAAGCCACGCTAGTGGCTGCCAGTGTGGTAATGCTGGTATAGCCCATTCAAAATGAATGGGCTATGTCGGCATTGCCGCACGGCTTTGTAAAAAGGGGGGGGGGATAAGTTTGGTAGAGCAGTCTGTGTAACTTGATTTTAAATCTACAAATATTTCATCATTTAAAGATTATACATTTTCATTCTGCATTCAATTCTACAAAGTTGGTGTGTATCAATATTTATAAGTTATTCAAAAGCAACAATATGATGACTAAACTGCATTTGACTATTGTGTCAGCTTCAAAATAAGAACCCTTAGTTCAAATTTACATAATAGTTGGAACTTACTCATTTTACATCCTCTTCTCAGTTTCATATATTGGCAATATTAAAGTGAGTAGATATTGAGAAAGAGATAACAGAGGTCATGTGTAATAGAAAAAAAAAGGAAAAAAATAACAATAGATGAAATTGTGAATAAATCTGCTTAAAAACCTAAAATAAAAATGATTTTTATTTGATTGTCATAAAATACTCAAAGTTCTGAGATACATTTTTAAATCAAGGCCAAATCAAATTCACTCGAATCAGAATTTAATAACTTTCCATTACAGAGATTCTCTATACCTCAGGAAAAGCTTACAGTGCACTTACAAAAACAGGGATTTGAAAGTTCTTTCTTCCCCTTTCTGGCATGGCCCTAGGGGTCAGGAGGCATGTTGCCCACTTCAAGAATTTAAGCCACCCAAGAACTAGTCACACTATTTCCCTTCCCTGTTTGAAACATGTCTCCAGTAATGCATCTTTATAGTGCAAACATTTGCTGTATTTTCAGACATTTGATTAATACAGGGAAAATGCTTTGAAAATCAATCTCTTATTTCTCTTTTCAGGTGCAAGATTTGGACTGTTCTATGGGACATTGAGTATCATTGGATGTTTTAGTTTTTATCAAATTTTCTCAAGATTCAATAATAGTACCCATTGTTTTTGTTGCCTCTGACAGGATAACTACTACTACTACTACTACTACTTATCATTTCTAAAGCACAAATAGATCAGTAAATCATCTGAAAATGTGGCAATTTTAAATTCATGATTCCCTAAATGGACTCCTCTGATTTTAGAGTTATTTAACACCTCTCAAATCAGAAGATTCATAATAAACACAAATAGAAGTGGAGAGAGGGGACACCCCTGCCTTGCATCTCTCCTGACCTTGAACAGAGTGCTCAGAGATCCATTCACCATAACATTAGCCATCAGGTTCAGGTACAGTGCACTGATAGCATCATAAAAAATCCAGTGATTTCATATTCCTTGAGGACTCCATGCATAAAGTTTTACCTGGTGAAACACCTTCTTTGCATTGACCAGGCTTTAACCTCTTCAAAAGAGACCAATATCTGTTGTATGTTTTGAACTGTGTATTTATTTAGATTTTGCTCACACCTTTTTTCAGTAGTAGGTCAAGGTGAGTTACATTCAGGTACTCTGGATATTTCTCTGTCCTAGGAGGGCTCACAATCTAAATTTGTACGTGAGACAATGGAGGGTTAAATTACTTGTCCAAGATCACAAGGAGCAGCAGTGGGATTTAAACTGGCCAACTCTGGATTGCAAGACCAGTGCTCTAACCACTAGGCCACTCCTTTGCACAAACCCAACCTGGGGAGATGAAATTAAAGACAGTAAGAACTGCATCAAGTGGTTCAGCAACATCTTGGCCAGCAGCTTGGCTTCTACACAGAGCAGTGAGATGGGCCTATAGGATTCCAGTAGAGCAGGATCCTTTCTGGATTTTGGCAACACTAACTTGAGCCTGATTACCCCCCCCCTCTATTTACTAAGCCACACTAGAGGCGGCCTTGCGCTAATGCCAACAAAGCCCATTTACTTTGAATGGGCTGTGCTGGCATTGCTATGCAGCAGCCACTAACATGGCTTAATAAACAGGGTGTGTATGTGTTTTTGGCACACTCAAGAAATATGGAAATGTTTTTTTAAAGAATAAGGAACCAAACAACCATTTCAATGCATAATAGTCAGGGGACCAGCCCTGTCTCCAGACCCCTTCCCAATCCTGCTGCAACCCATAAGAACAGAAACCCATAGCTGTCCAATCCTGATATCCCTTGAACCCCAATAGTCCTTTCTACTGTTATAAAAGTTAACTCCCCTATTCCCCATCCCAAATTCCTCCCTCCCTAAACCCTACATCTATACATCAGTCATACCTCCTGTAAAATGCAACCTCCGCCCCCAAACATTCCATAGCAAACTCACAGTCTTCATAACCAGAACAGGTCCTGGATGCAACCAAACCCTGTCCTACATACATTCAACAAACACAATATATCTCCATTCTTCTTATCAGGAAACACTGCATTCCATATCATGGACAGATCCTCAAGCCCTCATCCACTAAAGTCTTCTCATGATCTGCCCACTGTAATAAAGTGATGTCTTGAGTATGAGTCTTCTCTGCTAAACCTTCGCTTGTGGAGGGACGGGTAGATCTATCTTCTGCTTCTGCTGCCATCGCCAACACTTGGGGTGTCCATGTATTCATGAAGAGGCCAGACCGAGTATCTCAGGCCATCCTGCGTGGCAGTGCCAGATGATCACGCGTCTGCTCGGTGAGCCTTCAACTGTTTGGGTGATTCCCCCCTCAGGCCCTCTGCTCAAGGGTTTTATGTAAAGCCTTATCCTCATTTGGCATATTAAAAAAAAATCTTTGCAACCATGCATAGTGACCACCAACTTGGGTGGGTACCATAAGACAGCTTGTACCCCTGTGTTTTGAAAATCATTTTTATATTGACAAAGTTCCTTGCATCTTCTCACTGTCTCAAGGCTCAAATCCCGGAAGAACCACATATCCATGTCACCATAATGCACCACTTTCAATCTGCGGGCCTGCTGAAGCACCCAGTCAGTTTCAGGATATCTACGTAGTTTCACTATTATGGTTCTCAGTGGAGATAAATATCCAGGAAAGGGCACAACTCTTGATGGGCACGCTCAAAATCAAATGCTGGGAGGTAGTTCATGCAGAAAACATGTGCATAACAGTTTTTCCACATAAGTCATAGGGTCTTTTCCTTCGCTGCCCTCAGGCACCTCCAGGATCGGCAAGTTTATTTATTTATTGCATTTGTATCCCACATTTTCTTATCTATTTGCAGGCTCGGTGTGGCTTACATAGTTTTGTTAACATGGTCATTACAGGATAACAGATACATTTAGTATTGTGCAGAGATTAAGGGAAGAAAGAAGAAGGAAGGGAGTAATGAGGGTAATTATAGAAGGTGGGCTTTCTTAACTGAGTGGGTTGGTGAGGTGGATTACTGTGGCTATAGGTTCTCATTGTAGGCCTTGTTGAAGAGATATGCCTTCAGAAATTTGCGAAAGATAGTTGTTTCATCGATTGTTTTCAGGTCTGTAGGTAATGCATTCCATAATTGCGTGCTTATGTAAGAGAAGGTAGTGGCATGCATCAGCTTGTATTTTAGTCCTTTACAGCTGGGGAAGTGTAGGTTGAGAAATTTGCGGGATGATCTTGTGGCATTTCTTGGAGGTAGGTCCACGAGGTTTAGCATGTAGATTGGGGGGTCTGTGTGAATGATTTTGTGTACAATCGTGCAGATCTTGAACGCAATGCATTCCTTAAGTGGGAGCCAGTGGAATTTCTCTCTTAAGGGTTTTGCACTTTCATATTTAGTTTTTCCAAATATGAGTCTGGCGGCAGTATTCTGGGCAGTTTGGAGTTTTTTGATAGTCTGTTCTTTGCAGCCTACGTATAGTGCGTTACAGTAGTCCAGATGACTTATTACCATTGACTGAACCAGGGTGCGGAAGATGTATCTTGGGAAGAAAGATTTTACTCTTTTAAGTTTCCACATGGAGTAGAACATATTTTTCGTCGTATTTTTCACGTGGGCATCAAGAGTGAGGTTTTGATCAATGGTGACAAGAATTTTCAAGTTTTGTGAGACACGAAGAGAACAGTATGGTGTGATTATGGTGGAGAGGTATTTTGTGTTATGTTGTGAGGTGAGTACAAGACATTGTGTTTTTTTCTGCGTTAAGTTTTAGTTGGAATGCATCTGCCCAGGTGTGCATTATTTGGAGGCTTTGGTTGATCTCGTTGGTGATTTCATTTAGATCATGTTTGAACAGAATGTAAATTGTGACGTCATCTGCATATATGTAGGGGTTGAGGTTTTGATTGGCTAGCAGTTTGGCTAAAGGTATCATCATTAGGTTGAATAAGGTTGGTGAGAGGGGGGATGCCTATTTCTGTTCTTCTGATTTTCCAACTTATCTTGTAAATTCTCAAGCTTGTCAGCCAACCTAGACCTCTTCTGCTGGCTTTCAACTCTTTCCTCCTCCAGATCACTCATTATTGTCTCCAACACCTTCACCCTAACTGCCAACTCCTCCAGTCGGGCATTCAAGTGGGCCACCACCAAATCTCCTCCTTAGCGGCTCGAATCTCTCCCAGAACTGTGGCCCAAGTAGGCTACTGGTTGTCAGATTCCGGTTTCACATGGTCCTGCAGTGTCCCGTCCCATGGGGAACTCCTAGCACTGGACCCACTGCCATCTTTAGAGATCCTCGAGAATTTTGATCCATATAAGTCCTTGAGCGGCCTAATAGTTAGTGCAGCAGACTTTGATCCTGGTAACCTGGGTTTGATTCCCACTGTAGCTCCTTGTGACCTTGGGCAAGTCACTTAACCCTCTATTTCCCCAGATACCAAAATTTAGATTGTGAGCCCTCTAGGGACAGCAAAAGGTACCTGCATATAATGTGTACAGTGCTGTGTACATCTAGTAGCACTATATAGAAATGATTAGTAGTAAAATGGTCTGATCATGGTAGGCATTTTTGTCTTGAGTATTTTAGGCATAATTCTGACAATCTACCAACCACTGCCAGTCTTCTGTGAAAAAAGCAATTTATACCTGGACCACTGGTAGCACACAAGTTTAGGGGGAGTGCATTGTGGAGCTCACTCAGGCGCATCCGACCTGCAGGAACGTCAACTGAAAGTCCCACTGTTATTGAATTTTAAATTCAAATTTTGATTAGTGGGTATTTTGCCATGCTGTGGTATACAAGGGGAAGGAAATTGGAAGGTCCCTTCATGTCCCCGTATTAAATATGTTAATGCCTAGTAGCCCATTTACTGAAGGACGGGGAGTTTTCTCTCTGTGATCTCCATTCTGAAATTTGTATTTTTAAAATTGAACTCAAACATTTATAATCAATGCTCCAGCCAAAGCATTTGCATTCAAGTGAATTAAATTTTGGCAGCTTGGTAGAATTTTGATCATTGTTCTTCACTTGAAATAAACTTTACAGAACCCTGCAAAGATCAAATATTTCTCATGACAAGTTTCCACACAACACATGTTTTAGATAACTGATCAAATGAGTCTTTCAGTATTGCAGTGAGACCCTGTAAGGCACATGTAGGACAAACAATTTCAGGTATGTGATAGATCAACAGAATGCAACATGCTCCACAATTGACACAGAAGCTATAAATTCTGACTAACTGAAAGGTGACTTCACCACCTAGAGTTTTGGACTCCTCTTGTATAGGTGCAGCATTGCATATGTCTAGTAGTGCTATAGAAATGATAAGTAGTAGTAATAGTATAGTGGGTTTTCTTGAATATTTACAGGTCAATATTCAAAAGCATTTAGGGGGCCCTTTTACAAAGCTGTGGTAAGCACTAAGACGTGCTTAAAACAGCAAAAAATTGGCATACGTGGGATGCGCTGAGGCATCCCACAGCGATTTCAGGATGTGTGCGCTAACTATGCGCTAAAAAATAAGATTATGTTTTTTCACTGTGGGGGCATGTCTGTGGGAGGAGAGTGTGCATGTTCTGTACTAATCAGTAAGGGGCCCTTTTACTAAAGGGTTGCTGCATGGCAATGGGCTTGATGCACAACAACAACAACCTGGAACTACCGCTGGCCCAACATGGGTGTCAGCAGTAGTTCTACCCGCAACACGTGCCATTTCCAGCGCCAGTGGAAATATTTAAAAAAAAAATATTTCCACAGGGGGTTACCAGCGGTAATCAGGCAGCACCATGTGCTGCCCAGTTGCTGCCAGGATAGTGTGGGACCCCCTACCGCTAACTGAAAGGGTGGCGGTAGGTGCTCCCCCCCCCCCCCCCCGAAATGGCCACACAGCAAGTGCAAACTTACCTCACTGCCATTTCTTTTTTCTGCCTTTTTATCCGTAGCAGTAAAATTGGGCCTGGTGCACAGCAAAAATGGCTGCGCAGGACCACTTTTATCACAGCTTAGTAAAAGGGCCCCTTAGTGCAGTTACATTACCGCACACTAACCTAGTATCGTGTGATTGACACGTGAGCTCTTCCCACCTACAAAATGGGTTGTGATAAGGGCTCACATGCTAATCTGTTTTAATGGCCACATGCTAATTTATTTATTTATTTGTTACATTTGTATCCCACATTTTCCCACCTATTTGCAGGCTCAATGTGGCTTACATAGTACTGGAAAGGCGTTCGCCAACTCCGGTATGAACAAATACAAAGTGATGTTGTGATAGAATAAGGTTCATGTGGAACAGACACATTGGAGAATCGTAGGGCGGAAGAGTTATGTTATGTCCATTACGTGCTTTGGTTTCGTTGTGTTGCAGGGTTCAGGCATTTAAGTTGGGTCGGTAGGGTATGCCTTTTTGAACAGGTTAGTTTTTAGTGATTTCCGGAAGTTTAGGTGGTCAAATGTTGTTTTCACGGCTTTTGGTAATGCGTTCCAAAGTTGTGTGCTTAAGTAGGAAAAACTGGATGCGTAGGTTGATTTGTATTTGAGTCCTTTGCAGCTTGGGTAGTTGAGATTTAGATATGTTCGTGTTGATCCGGATGTGTTTCTGGTTGGTAGGTCTATGAGGTCTGTCATGTTAGTGTGTGGTGATTAATACAAAAAATAGGAAATCCCACCTTTTTACCCTGACATTAAAAATGGCCTTAGCGTACAAGAAATAACCGTATAAGGATACGCTAAGGCCACTTTTTACTGCTGTTTGGTAAAAGGGCCCCTTAGGCAATAAGCAGCATCTCTGACTGCATTAAAAAAAAACTAATTCACAATTGTTCTACATATAGCTTTTGTTATTTTATTCACAAAATAGCTAAAGTTACACATCCAGAAAAGGGAAGTGATTTGGGTGGGCTAAGAGCAAAATTTAGTTACATGTTGGTAGATAAATAGGAGATATAACTTTTACATATGAAACTTGCCATTTAAAATTACATGTGATTTTTAAAGTCATCACATGTATTTGTTACTGGATACATTCATCATCTCTCATTATGGGGTCCTTTTACTAAGGCATGTTAACAGATTAATGTGCGCTAAAGATAAGTGTGCACTAAATAATAAGACAACCAATATATTTCTATAGGCATCCTACCATTTAGCGTGTTCAAAAACTGTTTGTGTGCCTTAGGGGCCCTTGCACTAAGCTGAGGGAAATAGTGGCCTGCACTAGTTTTGGCACACTTATTACTGTGGCAGGAAAATAACTTTTCAAAAATGGGGCAGTAAATGGCCACGCGCTAATATTAAAATCATTGTGTGGCTACCTGAGCCCTTACTGCCACCTATTTAGTTGGTGGTAAGGGCTCATGTGCTAACCCCATGGTAATTGGGCAGTGCAAGGCAATGTGGCCGTGCTGTCGATTACTACTGGGAACTCACCCCTGTGGTAGAAAATGGAAAATTATTTTATACCACAGGAAACTGCACACTCCAACTTCAGAACTGCCACCAGGCTCCTCCACTACCCTGGTGGTAGAGCTGACTCGGCGCACACTACCCAGGCAGTAGCCCTACCACAACTTGTAAAAGAGTCCCATATAGGGGCATAATCGAACGGGGTGCCCAAGTTTTCCTGAGGACGTCCTCGCAGGACGTCCCCACGAAGGTGCGGAGAAACCTGCATTATCAAAACAAGATGGGTGTCCATCTTTCATTTCGATAATACGTTCAGGGACACCCAAATCTCAACATTTAGGTCGACATTACAGATGGTCATCCTTAGAGATGGTCGTACCCGATTTTCGGTGATAATGGAAACAGAGGACGCCCATCTCAGAAACAACCAAATCCAAGCCATTTGGTCATGGGAGGAGTCAGCATTCCTAGTGCACTGGTCCCCCTCACATGCCAGGACACCAACCAGGCAACCTAGGGGGCACTGCACTGGACTTCAGAAAAAGCTCCCAGGTGCATAGCTCCCTTACTTTGTGTGCTGAGCTCCCCAAAACCCACTACCCAGAACTGTACACCACTACCATAGCCCTTGGGGGTGAAGGGTACAGTGGGTTTGTGGTGGGTTTTGGAGGGCTCACATTTACCACCACAAGTGTAACAGGTAGGGGGGGGATGGGCCTGGGTCCACCTGCCTGAAGTGCACTGCAGTGGCTACTAAAACTGCTCCAGGGACCTGCATACTGCTGTCATGGAGCTGGGTATGATATTTGAGGCTGGCATAGAGACTGTAAAAATATTTAATTTTTTTTTTAGTGTGGGAGTGGATTAGTGACCACTGGGGAGAGTAAGGGAGGGTCATCCCCGATTCCCTCCGGTGGTCATCTGGTCATTTAGGGCACATTTTTGTAGCTTGGTTATAAAAAAAAAAAAGGACCAAGTAAAGTTGTTCAAGTGTTTATCAGGGACGCCCTTCTTTTTTCATTATCGGCTGAGGACGCCCATGTGTTAAGCACGCCCCAGTCCCGCCTTCACTATGCTTCCTACATGCCCCCATGAACTTTGGTCATCCCCCCAACGGAAAACAGTTGAGGACACCCAAAATCGGCTATCGATTATGCCGATTTGGGCGACCCTATGAGAAGGACGCCCATCTTCCGATTTGTGTCGAAAGATGGTGCCCTTCTCTTTCGAAAACAAGCTTGTTAGTGTTTTAAGTTATAACTTTGTATGAAGTTTTATTAGTTTTATGTATTTATCCACATATCAGTTTTATCTTAACTTATTATTTTACGTATTTTATGTGTTTTGCATTTGATTTGTTTTTGAATGCGCTTTTAAAAATGTTTTGATAGATTGTTTTTTCCTAAGTGTTATTTATTATTTCACTATAGTTATGAATTTCAGCTTTTAGTTATGTTTGCTTTTATGTAAGTAGAGATTGACCCCTGAAACAGGCCGTTCTCCCACTGAAACACGGACCATATCAGGTCCCTTGGTTCTAACTGTTTATCATTTATCGTTTATTAAATTTGCTATACCGCTTTCGTTGTAGGCAAATTAAAGCGATTTACAATAAAATCATTAAAAAACAATCAAACAAAAAGGAACATCTACTGTAGATAGGAAAAAACAGACTGACCTTATCAAATTAAACACTAACTCAATCACAGAGAGAACAGTACCACACGCTTGCATATAAAGACAAGCAGACCACAAAGGAAAATAAAATGTGATTAAACATACAAGTACAAATAAGACAACAAAGGCATACTCAATATTCCACACAGTTAAACCCAATCCTGACCTCCCATAGCAGAATCAGCCCAGACCTATGCATAGAACACTTGCTGGAATACTTGCGTCTTTAGTAGAGTGCGAAAGAAGATATGTTTCAAGTCGAAGGCACTGTGGCAACGAGTTCCACAGTGCTGGTTAAATAAAGTAGAATGCACTGTTGGTGCTTGCTTATTAAATCTGTTTTTTTTTCCTTGGGTCTCCTTTTTCTTTGTGTGGAGGCCTTCATCCATCCCTACTTTTTGTTTGCTCTGACCTCATATGAACACCCCTTTTCCTTATGTTTATAATTTAAATTGATATTGAGTTATACCTTCTTTTTTGGCTTTAGGGTTCAACATATGTTCTCCCCTTTTAAAGAATTCTTCATTATAGAACTAAAATTTATTTTTCACACTTTATTACTGTTGGATGTGTGACACTTCTTTGTCAAATGGCAGAACAAAAAAAAAATTATGGTTTCATTGTTATTGTTCATAGAACACTCAAAGTACCTATCAGTCTGCCACAGACTGACTTTTACTATTTTCTTTTCTTGACTGTTTCTCTAACTTATTATAGGGGCTCAGAAATGCCAAGCTGCCAGATCCCTTCAACCTTTCAGGCTGTTCTTATTTAACTGACAATTGCAGCAGCCTTCAAATGAGTAGATTCAAAATAATGATAGATATGAGCACTTCTATTTATTTCTCTTTTCAATCACAGTCTCCCTGGCTAAAGCAGAAATTTCCACAACTGTTTAATAATAATGTTAACTCTTTCAGTCTCAACAATTGATATCAATCAAAAGCCATTCATAGTCTCAGTCACACACTGAACTGTTTCCCAAATAATTTAATTTGTTGGTAGATATTGGCAACTACCAATCACTTTTGACAGTGGTTGCTCCATAAATTTATTGCAAAACAGTTTCTCATAGAATTGTTTTTCTACTGCTAGGAGTAGCCTAGTGGTTGAAGAATTGGGTTGACAATGAGAGAAGCCCAGTTCAAATCTCACTGTCACTCCTCGGGATCTTGGGCAAGTCATTTGGGGAGAATCCATCAAAGTGCGGCAAAAGTTCACTTTTTACTGCACATTGATTCCCTGTGGGATTCAGCAACCTGCGGGTCCCCAGTATCACAAGATGCTGAATCCTAGGGTAAGAAAATAACGCTGTTTGCAAGACACCTTGCAAGAAACATTATTCCCACAGCCCAGAAGCATAGGACCTGAAGGATGTGGCCTGATGACCTCAAGCCCCTCTCCAGACTTAATCCTACCCCTCTGGATTCAAGCGCCCCTCTTGGTTTCAAGCTTCCCCTCCCCCCCCCCACCCCCCACACACACACACAAGGTCTACCTTTACAATCATTGGTAGTCCATGGAAGGTCCTGTTTTTTTGGGAGTGTAGGAGGTTTTCTGGGGGGGTACAGGGAGTCTTTGAGCAGGGACAATGTGCTGTCATTCCTACCCAGTCCTGTATCATCTTCAAAATGGTGCAGCTATTGCTAGGGAGTCATATTTCCATATAAGGAAATATGACCTCCTTGTAGTAGTCACACGAGACTACCACCAGGGGTGTCATCTTGAAGTTGGTGCAAGATTGGGTAGGAGCAACTGGGCACTGGTCCTGCTTGAAGACCATCCAGCCCCTCAGATGACCCCCCCCCCCCCCAGATGCTCAAAGACCCCCCCCCCCTGGACAGCCCTTTGGGAGGGGTAGGGATTCTTAAATCCAGGAGAGGGGAGACTTAAAGCTGGGGGTGGGTCTTGAAGCCAGAGAGGGGACCCAGCTCTGTCAACCCGAGTGCATTGAACTGCGGTTTTGTGACCCATTGCCCCCAGACATATGATGTCTATGTACATTAAATGTAGACATCATATAAAACATGACAATGCCAAACAGGATGTCACCTCTGTGGGACAGCATGTTACAAAATCAGAACACTACATCAATGACCTTATGGTGAGAATACTAAAAGGAAACTTTAAGACAATCCAGGAACGTAACACCTTTGAAGTCAAAATGATTAAATATTTTGACACTCATGAAACAGGACTTAACAATGATCTGGGTTTTCTATCCCACTATAAGACATAATTTTCTACTGCTTTGTCAACCTCTTATCAGCCTTCCATCTCTTCCTGTCTCTCACCCACCTCTTCCTGTTTCTCACCTAAATCACCCCTCCTGTGACTGAGACTGTCATTGGAATGCTTTTGTGCTTCACATATATTCTGATATTTGGTAACATTTGCTTATTTCACATCTCTGTTTCTTTGATACATGTTGAATCATTAGTGGTGGTTGCCACATACAAAGCTATTCTCTTGTAAGAGGCTATGGTTTGGAATAGCTACAGTGGTTTTTAAAGGTCTCTATGAATTTTAAGAGCTCAAAGACATTTGAATGTGATTCTGCTTTCTTGTGTAGTGGGAAAGATACTTCTCTTTCAGTGAATGAATCCCAGTTAAGAGATGCCTTCATAAGGTGATTAATTTGCAGAGGGAGGGGGTGAATCAGAGGGAATTCCTGTAGAATATTCCTCTGGTTCTAAGGAGGATTCTGGAACATGAAAATGTCTGAATAATCTTCTAGGACATGTTGAGAGAGCTCCAACCTGGAGTGGCTCACTTTGGTTTAGACTCCAAAGCAGACAGCAGACAGGAAATATGATCTTGAGATGAATGAGTATCATTCTGCATAGGAGTAACAGCAGTGGATTTGTATACCCTATAGCTTGCTAAGATATTGATCATTTGTTTACTTGCAGTAATAGACATTTTATTTCTGAGTGTATGAGGGCTGGGATTTTCTTCCTTAATTTTTATGGTGCTGACCAAGTATTTCAGAGCATATGCAAATGAGGTGGTTTAGGGATAGAAGTGTCAGCAGATTTTTTTTGTTCACATCTTCCTATCATGTGATTTTATCAGTCTCTTATTTTTTTATTTGTTACATTTGTATCCCACATTTTCCCACCTATTTGCAGGCTCAATGTGGCTAGGGATTTGTATTATTTCACAAACAGGGTAATTCTTTAATATAGACGCCTACATACAGGCAACACGTGTGCACTTATGGGAAAGGTGATCAAAGTAGCAGATCCAAAATGTTGAGAATGGCTGATTTTTCATCTCGTCCATAAGCAGTATGAAAAAAATTACATGTTTGAACTTTGGACTTCACATTACATTAAACAATATTCTTATATTCCGTAAACCAGGGGTGTAGCCAGACTTCAGTGGGAGGGGGGGTCCAGAACCCGAGGTGAGGGGGAAAATTTTGCCCCCCCCCCCCCTGGTGCCGCCACCCCTCCTCCATTCCCCTCCCACCACCGACAACCCTCTCCCGCCACCGCCAGGCGCCCCAACCCCTGCCAGACAAAGTCCCCCTCAGCGCCGATCTGGACTCCGCAAGTCCCGACGTTCTGCACGTTCCTACATGCAGGATGTCAGGACTCACAGAAACAGAATCCAGATCAGCAATAATTTTTAAGTTATGTTATTTATTTTTTAGATTCTGCTCACACCTTTTTCAGTAGTAGCTCAAGGTGAGTTACATTCAGGTGCACTGGATATTTCTCTGTCCCAGGAGGGCTCATAATCTAAGTTTGTACCTGAGGCAATGGAGGGTTAAGTGACTTGCCCAAGATCACAAGGAGCAGCAGTGGGATTTGAACCAAGCACCTCTGGATTGCAAGACTGGTGCTCTAACCACTAGGCCACTCCTGTACTCCAAATTATATTTATATTAAGGTTTACATCCTAGTTTTATGTTGTTAACTTTCTTAGATATATGATCTACCGGTGTGCCATGGGTTATTATGCCTGTTCTACACATTTATATGACCTTTTTGTTTAACTGTGTCACTACACATATGCCTTTGTTTATGACAGTCTTTTCATGTATATGTTTTATATTGTTTAAGGACTCCTGAAGCAGGCCTTTGCAGCCAAAAAATGATTTCATGTCGAGTCCATTTTACTTTGAATAAAGCATCTGATGTGAGCTTTATTGCGCATTGTATTTGTTCTGCATCATCCTTCGTGTCACCCCCAATGTGCTTGCCTATAGACATGCCATTCTTCATATGCTTATTGTTATTTCCCTGCCTTACATTGTAGGTGATCAATGTCAACAAACTGATTTTATGGGGTCAATTGTTAAAGTGATTTAACTAGGCAAAAGAGGCTCCTGCCTAGTTAAATTGTCTGCTTGGGGTTATCTGCTGATATTCACTGGCTCTTAGCCAAACCAGCTATTCAGTGGGCAGTCCAGAGGTAAAGACGGAGTGGAGTTTCTCTCTTTTATTAGCAACTAGTAAAAAAGGCCCGTTTCTGACACAAATGAAACGGGCGCTAGCAAGGTTTTCCTCGGAGTGTGTATGTTTGGGAGAGTGTATGTGAGAGTGAGTGTTTGAGAGTCAGAGTGAAAGTGTGAGTCTAATCCATGCTCCTCTGTCACCTGGCCCCTCCATTCATCCCTATCCAGCAATTCCGCTGTCTCCCTGAGGCCTGCCCTGCAATCCATATGCATCCATGGCCATCTGTCCCCTCCATTCATCCCTATCCAGCAATTCCCCTCTCCCTGAGTCCTGCCCTTCCAATCCATGCCCATCCATGCTCATCTGTCACCTGGCCCCTCCATTTTTTCCTATTCAGCATTTTCCCTCTCTGCCTGAGGCCTGCCCTGCAATCCATATCCATCCATGCCCATCTGTCCCCTCCATTCATCCCTATCCAGCAATTCCCCTCTCCCTGAGTCCTGCCCTTCCAATCCATGCTCATCTGTCACCTGGCCCCTCCATTTTTCCCTATCCAGCATTTCCCCTCTCTGCCTGAGGCCTGGCCTGCAATCCATATCCATCCATGGCCATCTGTCCCCTCCATTCATCCCTATCCAGCAATTCCCCTCTCCCTGAGTCCTGCCCTTCCAATCCATGCACCTCTGTCACCTGGCTCCTCCATTCATCCCTATCCACAATTCCCCTGTCTGCCTGAGGCCTGCCCTGCAATCCATATGCATCCATGCCCATCTGTGCCCTCCATTCATCCCTATCCAGCAATTCCCCTCTCCCTGAGTCCTGCCCTTCCAATCCATGCTCATCTGTCACCTGGCCCCTCCATTTTTTCCTATCCAGCATTTTCCCTCTCTGCCTGAGGCCTGCCCTGCAATCCATATCCATCCATGCCCATCTGTCCCCTCCATTCATCCCTATCCAGCAATTCCCCTCTCCCTGAGTCCTGCCCTTCCAATCCATGCCCATCCATGCTCATCTGTCACCTGGCCCCTCCATTTTTCCCTATCCAGCAATTGCCCTCTCTCACTGAGGCCTGTCCTGCAATCCATATCCATCCATGCCCATCTGTCCCCTCTATTCATCCCTATCCAGCAATTTCCCTCTCTCTCTGAGTCCTGCCCTCCCAATCCATGCCCATCCATGCTCCTCTGTCCCCTGCCCCCTCCATTTTTCCCTTTCCAGCAATTGCCCTCTCTCCCTGAGCCCTGCCCTCCCAATCCATGTCCATCCATGCTCCTCTGTCCCCTGCCGCCTCCATTCATCCTTTTC
Source organism: Microcaecilia unicolor (assembly GCF_901765095.1). Classification (NCBI taxonomy): domain Eukaryota; kingdom Metazoa; phylum Chordata; class Amphibia; order Gymnophiona; family Siphonopidae; genus Microcaecilia; species Microcaecilia unicolor. The sequence continues at coordinate 494,677,576 of NC_044032.1, forward strand.
CAGCAAGTCCCCTGTCTCCCTTCCATGACCCCCCCTCGCATCCATGCTCCTCTCTCTCCCATGTCCCAGCCTGGGCCGCCCTCTTCTCCCCCCCCCCCCCCTTCGCATCCATGCTGTCGTTCCTCCCTTGCCCTCCCGCTCCCATTGTTGTACTTTAGTGGCCACCCTCTTCTCTCCCCCCAACATGGGTTTTTTTTTGTTTTTTTCTTGTTTTTAAATTTACCTCCGTGGCGGTTCCGGCAGCGAAGCGTCAGGGAAGGAGGCGGCGCTCCCGACGTCTAGGTTTCCCTTCGCTGTGTTCCACCTTCTTTTGACGTCATCCTTGACGTCAGAAGAAGGCGGAACACAGCGAAGGGAAGGCTAGACATCGAGAGCGCCGCCTCCTTCCCTGACGCTTCGTTGCCGAGCGTTGCGATTGGTTGAGTGTCATTGCTCTGCCCTCGACGTCATCACGTTTGACGCGTGGGCGGGGCAGACACAATGCGATCTCACCCCCTTCACTTAGAATGTTGGCTAACAGAGGCTTCAGAACGTTGGAGGTGCGTTTTATATAGAGAGATGAGCAATATAAATGTTGAAGAATTGTGGTGGTGTATAAGTGAATGAACTAGGAACCAGTTTTATATATTGTTATTCATTCTAAAAACAGGTCTAGATCAAAACATTGAAGTTTTAGCCCTGGACATTTTTCTTTTATTCCATTAAAGCTCCCAGGTACACATCTCACCATTACCCCTATATATTACATTGGGAGCCCTCCAAAACCCTACTGTACCCAACTGTGCACTATGGCTGCAGATGTCACCTATATGTGGATACAATAGGTTTTTTGGTGTGGTTTTGGAGGCTGACACTTTCCACCACAAGTGTAACAGTTAGAGTGGATCATGGGTCTGGGTCCCCTTCTCCACAGTGCACTGCATCAACCACTAGTCTACTCCAAGGACCTGCTTGCTGTTCTAATCTGACTGGCCAGAACATCTGAGGCTATCATAGAAGCGGTTATGCACTGTTTCTTTCACATAGGAGATGGGAGAGGGTCAGTGACCAATGGGGGAGTAAGGGGGGTCATTCCTTTATTCCTTCAGTGGTCATGTATGGCACTTTTTTGTGGCTTAGTCATTATTAAAACAAGTGTAGCTCAAAACATCTTACCTTTAGTCCTGGACATTTTGGTTTTGCTCCATTATGGCAGAAAAAATGTCCAACACCCTAATCCCTCCCCTGACATGCTCTCTTGTGATTTGGACGTACTGCAGGTGAAATGCATAGATAAACATCTGTAAAATAGGTTTCATAAATAGTGATTTGAACATTTTGGAAAGCAAAACATCCAAATGCTGCTTTATGCCACTTTTTAGACATATTTCTTTTTTTTTTTTTTAATGAGCCCCATAGTGCCCATACTCATAGCATGTGATATGAAGTTGATACAAAATACACATCCTTGGTCCTGATCTGTCTTTGCCATTTTTCAGGCTAAGATTTCATTTAGGGGTCCTTTTAGTAAGCTGAGGTAAACACTAGTGTGTGCTCACCACAGCATAAAATGGCTTACTTTAGGATGGCTTAGGCGTCCTGCAGTAAGTTCCACATGTGCACATACTTCCTGTGTATCAGGGGCATAGCTACATGGGGCCACAAGGACATGGGCCTCTGTAGATTTGGCCCTGCCCCCCCCCCCCCCCACCGCCAATCCCTTTGACCCCATCCCACCACCAATCCTCCCCCACCACCGTCGGGTACCTTTGTCCCTGCCAGCCGAAGTCCTCTTCTCCAGCGCGGCCGCATTGCTGATCTGCAAGGGCAGGCTTCTGTTTCTGTAAGTCTGACGTCAGACTCACAGAAACAGAAGCCTGCCCTTGCAGATCAGCAACTCGGCCGTACCGGAGAAGAGGACTTCGGCTGGCGGGGGTTGTGGACCCCCCCGCCAGAAAGGTACCCGACAGCGGCAGCGGGGGAGGGTTGGCGGTGGTGGGAAGAGGGGGTCGAAAGGTTTGGTGCTGGGAGGGGTCAAAGGTGGTTGTGGCGGCGGCGGGGGGTTTGGGATAAAAATGGTGGGGGTCAGCAGCGCCGGGGGGGCTAAAACATGCACCCTCACCTCGGGCTCTGAACTCCCCCTCCCGCCGAAGTCTGGCTATGCCCCTGCTGTGTATTCAAAAATAAATTTTTATGTTTGGGTCAATGGATGTCTGGGGGTGGAGAGTAGGTGTGTGTGTACTAATCAGTTAGCACATCTACATTTCTAAGCTGTAACTGATTAGCACAGGATTACTGCATGAGCCCTTATTATCTACAAAATGGGTGGCAATAAGTGTTCATGTAGTAGTTATTTTTAAAGGCAGCATGCTAATGGCAATATTTGTGCATGACCATTAATACAAAAGATAGAAAATCAGTCATTTTACTGGTGCAGTTAAAATGGCCTTAGTGCATAGGAAAAACACACAAAAGGGTGCACTGAGGCCATTAAAAGGACCCCTTAGAAGGCCATGTTCTGTTTTGGAGAGACTATCTCATGGCTTTTTAATTTTCTCAGGAGTCTTTCATGAGGGAATTGTTTTAGTATTCCCTTCTATCGTGTTTAACACTGGCATTGTTTTCATCCTTCTTTATTTTAGACTTTTGTGCAGGAATTCTCCCAAAGTGTTGACTGGGCTGCAGTACCTGTGAGAGAGATCCATGGAAGCAAGGAGTGGCCCTATTTCCAAGGTTTTCACCTGGGGTAATGGAGGGCTTTACAAATCCCAGATGCCAGATTACCATGATGACTAAAATATTGGACCTGGCGCCTAAATTTTGCTGGCATAAAACGAGGGCCTCTGCATGAAGGAAGCCAGCTGTGCATAGGAGGAGAGCCATCAGGTTACAGGACTGATCTCCATGCCTACCTTCTACCGCTGCTGCCCACCATTGTTGTATCTCTGAGTCCCGATGTGCAGGAACACAATGAAAATGTCCAGGCCCGGCATCAGCAGTAACAAGCATAGAGGAGCATTTGAGTCCATGGCCTGATGAAGGTTCTGCTGGTCTCTCCTTCTCTGATGCGTATTGAATACATCCGAGGGGGCAGGACCAGCAGGGCCTTCATCATCGCATAGGTTAAAAGGCACCTCTACTCTCATGTTACCGCTAATGCCAGGCCTGCTCTTTTTTCATTGCGTTCCTGCACATTGAGTCTCAGAGAAGACAAATGTTGGATTTAGGGAGGAGGAGGGGAAGGTAAGAGAGCGAGAAAGAAAAGAGGGAATGATGTTGGACTGAAGGAGCCTGCAAATTGATGGGAAAATGTGGGATACAAATGCTACAAATAATAAATAATAATAATAATAATATTGAATGGTAACAGGGAGGGAAGAGAATAGAGAAAAGAGGGGAAATGCACATGAATGCAAGGGAAGGGACAGGAGGGGGGGAAGTGTAGTATATTGATAGAAGAAAAGGAAAGGAAAGAGAAGAGGGAGGGAGGAGATTTACATGGATGAAGAGGAATGAAAGAGGTGAAATGCAGCAAATGAATGGAGGGGGAGGGAAGAAGAAAGAGGAAGAGAAGAGAGGGAGGAGATCTACATGGATGGAAGAAAAGAGAGGGGAAATATGCACATGGAATAGAATGGAAGGAGAGGGAGGTGATGTACATGGATGGAAAGGAATAGAAGAATAGAGGGAAAAGATGCATATGGATGGAAGGGAATGGAAGAAGTGAGAGAGAGAGTGAGATTACATGGGTGAAAGGGAAAGGATGTTGCACATGGATAGAGGGGAAGGGATGAGAGAGGGGAAATGTGGTACATGGATTGAAGGGAAGGGATGAGAGAGGGAAAGGAAGGAAAGAGAGAGGGATGAAATACACATGGGTGGAGAGGAATGGAAGAAAAGAGATGGGTGAGATGCACATGGATGTAGGGGAAGGGGAGAAAAGTGAGTTGCACATGGATGTAGGGGAATGGAAAGAAAGAGATGGAAAACTAGATTTGAGAAAGGGCAGAAAAATGGAAGAAAGCTGAATATGAATGATCAGTGGCAATTATGGATGCAGGAGAGGAAGTGAAGAAAACAGGCAGTAAGAGCAGAAAAAGAAAGGAGGCCCTGGAAACTGAGTTAAGAACATAGAGGGAAGGAGAACTACAATCTGGGAAGCCAATGAAATTCCATAAATTGAAGGGAGATATGTAGATTGTAAGCTCTTTGAGCAGGGACTGTCCTTCTATGTTTAAATTGTACAGCGCTGCGTAACCCTAGTAGCGCTTTAGAAATGTTAGTTAGTAGTAGTAGTAGTTCCATCTTCCCAATACTAGCATACTTATGAAGCTCTCAAGGAAACCTGGGGAAGCCCACAATAAAGGGCTTTACAGTAGTCTAAGTGAGGCATAAGAAGTACCGTTTCCCCTAAGCTGAATGGCAGTCCTCCACCTACAGTCCTGCCAATTATGGGGAGGGGGGGGGGGTACTGACTCACTATCACAATTTCAATACTGAGAGGCAGGCATCATCTGCAGAATTCCAGGGAACCTGCCTGTCCCTAGTGATAAAAAAACAATATGGAAGCACCCCCCCCCCCACACACACACACACACTGACAACAATCCATTTGGAAGACTCCCGCTCACCTTAGAGGGAACAGTGATAACAAGGCTCTGCACCACCAAATTAAAATTGTCAGTAGAGAGCAAACATTTAAGCATTATAACCATCCATATATTAAGAACAAACTGTCTAAATAACAGCAGCAATCTGTGGGTTAAAAGATAATGAGGTGTCTAAAGTAACACCTAAGCTCTTAACTTTATCTAAAATTGATAGAAACACATCCCCAACTCAAAAATTAAAGGCGAGTGAATTTCTATAAAACAAGAGAGCCATAAAACCTCTGTTTTCTCTGCATTTAAAGAAAGATAATTGGCGGACATCCAGGCTTGTACTGTGTTAATATAAAGTTCTATCAATCGGAATCTATCTTCAACTTAGCTGGTGTTGAAAAATACAACTGAAGATCACAATTAACACCTAATCCAGCTAACAATTCACATACCGAAAACATAAATTAAACAAAAGAGAAGAAAAGAAGAGTCCTGTGGACACTTAAGAGGCACCCAATCAGATTTTGAATTTCTTTATATCACTTAATATTGTCCATCAGTTAGAAAGGAGTTGACCCACAGTAACACGTTACCTAAAATGCCAAAAGACTGCAACTGATTGAGCAATACAGCATGTGTCAAATGTTCCTGTAACGTCTAGTGAAACTGAAAAGAATCTTTCACCTCTATCAAATCCTAGCAGGACTTCATCTAGTATATACATATATATATATATATATATATATATATATATATATATATGTAAAGTTTCAGTATTATGCTTTGATCTAAATCGAGATTGAAATGTATCTAGTAAATGGGTTTCTTAAACAAATTCTGATAACTGAAAAATAACTATTTTCTCCATAATATTTGAAAAGAATATTAAATTTGAGATGGGATGGAAATTCTCAGCCATATTGCAATCCAGTGAAGGTTTTTTTCAGCAATGGTCTAACTGCAACTGTTTTCAACAGAGCAGGGGCCTTGCTTTCCATGAAAGATTTATTAATAATAAATGCCATAGAAGGTGTAATATCCCACTTCAAGCTTTTACATACAGTAGTAGAATATGCATTTAAAGGGCTATTAGAGTTATTTAATGCTTGAAAAGCCTTACTAACATCCAAAGCATCAACAGGAGCAGTGGCGTAGCCACAGGTGGGCTTGGGTGGGCCAGAGCCCACCCATTTATGGCTCAGGCCCACCCAACAGTAGCACATGTTTAGTGGTAACTGGTGGGAATCCCAAGCTTCACCAGCTGAAGATTTCCCCCTGATGGTAACAAAAACACTACTCTCCACGACACCACCACCTGCGCATGCTCAGTTTTCAGTGCAATACTGCTACCAAGGTGGAAAGAAACATTTTCCCACCAGCTGAGATTTTTTTTTTGGAGGGGGGGTGGAGAACACTTCTTGCCTAGCCCCCCCCCCCCAATTCTTGCCTAGGCCCACCCAAAATCTGTTGTCTGGCTATGCCCCTGAACAGGAATAGAGTCTGCCCAGAGTTCTGCAGTTTCTGAAGGGAAAAAATTAACCTTATCTTGAAATAATTTAACAATTTGTTGAGTTTTAGCTTAAAAATAACCAGCAAATTGTTGACATGAAGGAATCAGTTGTTCTAAACATTTTGGAGAAACTAGAGACTGGATCACAGCAAACAACTCCTTTGATTCTACAGGGGCTTTAGCAACCTTATCATCAAAGAAAGTTCTCTTAGGGCTTCTTTTACAAAGCCGTGGTACTGATTTCTAGTGTGATAAATAAGACAAAGCCCATTCAATTCCTATGGGGTTCGCAGCATTGGCTGAACAGGAATCAGTACCAAGGCTTTGTAAAACGAGCACTTAAGAGTCTAAAACTGATGTTTTTTTAAAAATACATTTCCAATGCCAGATTATATTCTCCTTTAGTATAGGCATCAGGATACTTTCTCCAGTTATACATTATTTCCTTCTCAACTTTTTTTTTCTTCTTTTTTTTCAAGTCAGACGTATACCAAGGATGATGGATTGGCTGCTTAAAAGTTATGACTTGCATAGGAGCAATTGTTTCTAAATCCGAGTCTAAGGATTGATGCCAACAATCCACAGCTTCTTCCAGTGACAATGTCTAAATTATTCAACAAAGGAACCCATTCTTTCAGCAAACTCTGAAGCTCATAGTCTGGACATCGAGGTCTATTAGTTGCACTCATGAAATTTTTACAACTGTCTTGATTAGACAGGGTAAAGGAAATCAGTTTATGATCTGACCACAGAACTGAAGAGACATCTGGTTGTGTATCTAAACTGAACTTTTTTTTTTTTCATGGAGAAAATCCAAATCCAGAATATGACCTCCAGAATGAGTAGGTACAGACATTAACTGTTTCCAACCTAAACAAGGCATCAAATGACAGAAATCTTGAGCCACTGTATTGAAAGGTAGCATATCAAAATGCAAATTAAAATCACTTAAAACAATAGTATTTTTTGACAATAAATCACAAGTAGTAAAAGCTTCAATCAGTGGTGAATAATTAAAATACAACAACCCCGGAGGACAATAAATTAAAAGAAGTTTTAGAGCAGAAATTAACAATAAGGATTAAAAAAAGCTCATCAACTATAAATTTATCACTAGTATGAAACTGTAGGTACTCTGTAACAATCACTAACACTCCACCTCTTCTGTTGGAACATGGCTGAAAGAAAGCTTTAAAGGAAGTGTGTGTGTGTGTGTGGGGGGGGGGGGGTGTTAATTGTGAAATCATTGTTATATTAGAATCTAATAACCAACTTTCTGAAGTGAATTAAATATTAATAAAAATATCAATTAACAAATCATATACAATCTGAATTTTTTTGAACAGATTTTGCATTTATCAAAACAATATGAAGCTTATCAATGCCTAAGGAACTGAGTCTAACCTGGAGGAGGAGGAGGAGGAGGAGGAGGAGGAGGTGGTGCCATCACCAGTGGCCGAGGAGGAGGAAGAGGAGGCTGTCCAGGAGGAGGAACATCAAATGGTGTTTGTGGAAGGTGGTGAATGGGCAGATATGCCTCCTCTGGAGGGGGAGCACCCAGCAGCCTCAGCAACACCACCACAACCAGCCCCAGCAGCACCACTGGAAAACAGTGCCACAGTACTGCAACTCCTGCAGCAACTGGTTGCTGTAGTAAACCAGTTGCTGCTGGAGGGGGCAGCACTGCGGCACTCTGTACAGCAGAGGCAGGAAACACACAGCCGTCTCCTGCTGCCGATAATAGACATTTTAAGAAGGGTCATGGAGGGACAGGAGAGGCCTCATTGATGGGACCCAAAAAATGTTTTGTAAATAGTTAATTTTTAAATAATATATTATAATGTTAAACATTTTCACCAACCAGGGTCTGTGTCTCTACTTTGTGCACTACATATGTGGTATTATCAAATGCTGGGGTTGATGTGAGAGAAGGCAGCAATCTGGGTTGCATGACAGGTCAACTGTGACAGAGAAACGTTGGTACATATGTGTCATAAGTGTGGCCATACAGAAGGCCACCTGTTCCTTCCAAACTGCATGGCTGTATGGTAAGGGTGGGGGGAGGCTGGGTGGGCATTTCTGCAGCAATATGGATGGGAGTGAGAAGTTGGAACCCCTCATCATTGGAAAGAGCAAACAGCCCCGTTGCTTCAAGAAAGTTAAGCGACTTCCTGTGTCATATGAGGCTAATGCAAATTCATGGATGACTGGGGAAATTTGGAAGCAGTGGCTAAAGAAGTTAGACACTAGAATGTGGGCACAAAAGCATCAGATTTTGCTGCTTTGTGATAATTGTGCTGGCCACAGGGATGGTGTCAGGCTGTCTAACGTCAAGGTGGTCTTCCTGCCACCAAACATTACCTCTCTGATTCAACCTATGGATTAGGGCATAATAGCCAATTTCAAACAACATTATTGGGCTCTTGTGCTACGTCATCTGATGAGCGTTATGGATGACCAAATTGGCAAGGATAAATGTGCTGTTGAACTGGCTCGTAATCTATCACTGCTGGATTCCCTACATATGCAGAAAGAAGCCTGGAATCATGTTACACAGGCAACCATTGTGAACTGCTACAAGCAGGCAAGCTTTGTTAAGGATGTGGAGGGGGATGCAGCTGTTGCAAACGTGTCAGATGAAGAGGTTATTGACATACCAGCTGGTGTTACTGGAGTTCCATTACTACGTAGCTGTTGATTATGATCTACAAACAGCTGAAGACAGCACTGATGTCGAGATATGCGCCTACACGCAGGCAACAACGGCTGATGATGGAACAGATGAAGAAACGAGCAGCGAGGCACATGCTGATGATTTTTTTTGTTTTTTGTTACATTTGTACCCCGCGCTTTCCCACTCATGGCAGGCTCAATGCGGCTTACATGGGGCAATGGAGGGTTAAGTGACTTGCCCAGAGTCACAAGGAGCTGACTGTGCCTGAAGTGAAATTCAACAACCTCCTCCTGTCACTTTTGCAAGAGCGCTGCAGAGTCTCAACACCATGCGGGCCTATCTGGAGGCCACTGGATGTCAGTGCTATGACAATTTTTTATCGTCTGGCAGATATAGTCTATGGAACTCACAGACCAAAGAGTATACAGAGGACTATAATTGATTATGTCAAGTAAACCCTAATGTCAGTTAACTGAGACTGTATACTGTATGTATAATAATAAACAGTACTGTACATATGTTTATCAGATGTCAAGCTTCTTTGCGTAACAACGGTTAAGTGCACGCTCTGGTTAACTGCATGCATTTCTTTGGTCCCAGACCCTTGCACTTAAGCGGATTGCACTGTATATATAACACAACCTTGGGTCCAAGTTGCTTATATATTTATTTTTATTTATTTATTTTATATTTATTTATTTATTTACTTATATATATATATATAAACATAAATTTATATAAATATATATAAGTAAATAAATATATATAATTTTACCTCGGACGTGAGGTATCCAGTCTCTGATTCTAGGTTGTGTTAGTACTTGACTGCTGCTACTGTGTTTGGATCTGGCCAGAAGCCAGTCCTATTACGAATTTTCCTAGTGACTGCACAAGGGCTTTTGTTGCTTGAACCCTGAGCCTGTGAAGCAATAGGCCTCTCTATATATTTGATTGAACAAATAAAGCATTTTTGTTTTGGTGCAAACCTGTATGTGTCAGTATTCTTTGAGGCCTTGCAGCTGGCTGACACCCATACTAACAAGGCCCTTTTACTAAAATGCACTAGAATCTGGCATAACCTGGGATTTAACCACCTACGATGCATGTATTGAACGCACGTAAAAATTAGAATTACCACCTGGAGCACACAGTAGCCAAGTGGTAGTTCTGATTTGATGCATGTTGTATGCATGACGGCGCCTACACACCTTAGTAAAAGGGCCCCTAAATGAAGTACATTTGAAAACAGCAAATTGAAACCTAATAATAGGACTATCATGAAATAGGATCAAAAATATACACATTTAACAACACTGAAATTCAAATAACAGAGATATAATAGAATGTCAGCACATTACTAATGAAACATCTAATAATCAGAAAATTAGAACATTCAAATAACATTGCTATGATACAAATGCTTTTCTATAATACAGCTTACCATTCCCCCAAAGTTCTGTATTAAATCTGGTGCGTACAACACACGTCAAATCAGAACTACCACTTGGCTACTGTGTGCTCCAGGTGGTAATTCTAATTTTTACGCGCGTCCAATACATGCTTCAGAAAATATTTTGCATTTTCTGCCGGGCACCGCTAAGCGGGCGGTAATCAGCAGTGTATGTGCGCTGATGACTACCGCCTGGTTAATGCATGAGACCTTACCGCTAAATTAATGGGTGGCGGTAAGGTCTCAGATCCAAAATGGATGTGCACCAATTTTTATTTTGCCGCACGTCCATTTTTGCCAAAAAGAAAAAGGCCTTTTTTTGCAGGCGCGCTGAAAACTGAACCTGCATGTGTCCAAAACATGCGTCTACACTAGCGCAGGCCATTTTTCAGCATCCCTTACTAAAAGGACCCCTTATTATATTTATGTTAGTACTTGGTCATTTTACTGTTGTTATGCTGTTAACAAAATTATATGTTTTATGTTAAACTGTACCTGATGTACACCAAATTGGGTGCATCTCTTCATAAAGGTGGTTAATAAATCCCAATAAATAAATAAATATATTTTAGTGCTGGTCCAGCTCTAATGTCATTAGTACACGGTACCTTCATAGAGTTAACGCAGGAACACTTACCACCTTCTATTTAGGAGATGCTAAGTGCTCTTGAATTAACTCTACAATAGCCAGAGCGCACGACAAGTGGGGTTTTTTTTAGATTATTTTATTTTAGAATTTCAACATAACATTCAAGTATGTACTTAAAAAAGAAATCAGAAAAAAAAGACATAGAAAGACAGGGAAACCATTTAATAGAGGAAATAGACATCATCATCTGAGAAAGATGTCTAAGTTTTTGTGAAAGGAGAGTTAAGTAGGCATAGCCCAAATGTAACTGGTAAAAAAAACACCAACGCTGAACAGCCTGATAAGAGAAGGATAATTGTAGTGACCTTTTATGTTTTACACCAAAAAATGATGAGAATAAAAAGCAGACGATGATTAGCAGCTCTAGAACAATTAGGACTTATAGGAAAATATCTATTTATAGCATCATTTAGAATCCTAGGTCATATTGACCAATGGACAAGTAGAGAGAGAGAGAGAGAGAGAGAGAGAGAGAGACTTATCCATTGGTCAATATGACCTAGGATTCTAAATGACGCTATAAATTATAATAGCTATTTTCCGAGATGTCCTAATTGTTCTAGAGCTCCTAATCATTGTCTGCTTTTTATTCCTATCATTTTCTGGTGTAAAACATAAAAGGGCAGTACAATTATCCTTCTCTTATAAGGCTGTTCAGCTATGGTGTCATAATATTATTGTTTGTACTGATAGTTAACTACTTAGGAGGATAAAAATGACACAAAGGAAAGGAAATGTGTAGGAATGGAATTTTAATTCTATATAGAATTAGACAAAATCTCAACATAAAAGCTGAACACACTCCATATTGCTTTAGCAATATAGCTAAGACCTGTAGCCTTACAACTCACCAGACCCTCCCCCCCCCAAAAAAAATGTGGGGTCACCTCAGGAACAGAAACACACTCTCCTTCCACTGTCAGACACTTCAGCTTGGAGAAGAGATGGCTGAGGGGAGATATGATAGAGGTCTACAAAATACTGAGTGGAGTGGAACAGATAGAGGTGAATTGCTTGTTTATTCTTTCCAAAAATACTAGGACTAGGGGGCAAGCAATGAAGCTACAATGTAGTAAATTTAAAACAAACTAAAAAAAAGTATTTCTTTTACTCCACATGTAATTAAACTATGGAATTCATTGCAAGAGAATGTGGTAAAAGCTGTTAGCTTAGCAGGTTTAAAAAAGAATTGGATAATTTCCTAAAAGAAAAGTCCATAAGCTATTATTAAGATGGACTTGGGAAAATCCACTGCTTATTTCTAGGATATGCAACATAAAATCTGTTCTACTGTTTTGGGATCTTGCTAGGTACTTATGACCTGGATTGGCAACATGGTCGACCTTAGAGATGGGTGACCTCGGTTTTCGCCAATAATGGAAACCGAGGACGCCCATCTAAAAAATGACCAAATCTAAGGTATTTGGTTGTGAGAGCAGTCCACATTCATAGTGCACTGGTCCCCCTCACATGCCAGGACACCAACTGGGCACCCTAGGGGGCACTGCAGTGGACTTCAAAAATTGCTCCCAGGTGCATAGCTCCTTTACCTTGGGTGCTGAGCCCCCCAAAGCCCCCCCCCAAAACCCACTCCCCACAACTCTACACCACTACCATAGCCCTTATGGATGAAGGGGGGCACCTAAATGTGGGTATAGTGAGTTTCGGGTGGGTTTTGGAGGGCTCACATTTACCACCACAAGTGTAACAGGTGTGTGTGGGGGGGGGGGGGTGGGCGGGCCTGGGTCCGCCTGCCTGAAGTGCCTGCATTACCCCCTAAAAACTGCTCCAGGGACCTGCATACTGCTGTGATGGAGCTGGGTATAACATTTGAGGCTGGCATAGAGGCTGGCAAAAAATGTTTTAATTTTTTTTTGGGTGGGAGGGGGTTGGTGACCACTGGGGGAGTAAGGGGAGGTCATCCCCGATTCCCTCCGGTGGTCATCTGGTCAGTTCGGGCACCTTTTCGAGACTTGGTCCTGAAAAAAAGGTACCAAGTAAAATCGGCCAAATGCTCATCAGGGACACCCTTCTTTTTTCCATTATTGGCCGAGGACACCCATGTGTTAAGCACGCCCCCGTCCCACCTTTGGTACACTGCCGAAACACCCCTGTGAACTTTCGTCATCCCTGCAACAGAAAGCAGTTGAGGACGTCCAATTTTCGATTATGCCGATTTGGGTGACCCTGAAAGAAGGACGCCCATCTCCTGATTTGTGTCGGAGCTGCGTACGTCTAGTAGCACTATAGAAATGAGTAGTAGTAGTAGTAGTAAGATGAGCACCCTTCTCTTTCGAAAATGCCCCTGCATATGTTCTATCCAGTCTGCCCATCCGTCTACTCTCCCTATCACTCTCTTAGAGATCCTATGTCCCTGTCCCTCCCAAGCTCTCTTGAATTCAGATAGTTTTTGTTTCCACCACTTCCACCTTGATGTTGTTTCATGCATTCACCATCCTTTCAGTGAAGAAGTTTTTCCTCAGGTTACTTTCCATTTTCATTTCATTTATTAATACTTATAGCCCACATTATCTGAGCAAATGTCGGTTCTGTGTGGCTTACAGTGAAACAATAACATTTAGAGTGAAATGATAATAAACCTTGTGGTTTACATGGAAATGTTAACAGTTACAATCAAACTTTTTTCAATGAAAACCTACTGTAGTTCTCTTGAGTATGAGAAGGCATTAGAAGCAAAATGATTTGTGGTCTTGTGTGGTGATGCATGTCTTGGTGATATATGACTAGTGATGCATGATTATTGCATACAGTGAAACAACATTTATAATAAGTACATAAGTACATAAGTATTGCCATACTGGGAAAGAACAAAGGTCCATCAGGCCCAGCATCCTGTTTCCAACAGTGGCCAATCCAGATCATAAATACCTGGCAAGATCCCAAAAAGTACAAAACATTTTATACTGCTTATCCCAGAAATAGTGGATTTTCCCCAAGTCCATTTAATAATGGTCTATGGACTTTTCCTTTAGGAAGCCGTACAAACCTTTTTTAAACTCCGCTAAGCTAACAGCCTTTACCACATCCTCTGGCAACAAATTCCAGAATTTAATTACACGTTGAGTGAAGAAAAAATTTCTCCTATTCGTTTTAAATTTACTACATTGTAGCTTCATCGAATGCCCCCTAGTCCTAGTATTTTTGGAAAGCGTGAACAGACGCTTCACATCTACTCGTTCAACTCCACTCATTATTTTATAGACCTCTATCATATCTCCTTTCAGCCGCCTTTTCTCCAAGCTGAAGAGCCCTAGCTGCTTTAGCCTTTCCTCATAGGGAAGTCGTCCCATCCCCTTTATCATTTTCGTCACCCTTCTCTGCACCTTTTCTGATTCCACTATATGTTTTTTGAGATATGACGACCAGAATTGAACACAATATTCAAGGTGCGGTCGCAGCATGGAGCAATACAAGGCATTATAACATCCTCATTTTTGTTTTCCATTCCTTTCCTAATAATACCTAACATTCTATTTGCTTTCTTAGCCATAGCAGCACACTGAGCAGAAGGTTTCAACGTATCATCAACGACGACACCTAGATCCTTTTCTTGGTCAGTGACTCCTAACGTGGAACCTTGCATGACGTAGCTATAATTCGGGTTCCTCTTTCCCACATGTGGTATACATGGAAATGTTATCTGCTACGATCAAACCTTTTAAACAAAAACCCAGATCTCTTAAGAATGGTAAGGCACTAGACATAGAATGGTTTGTGGCCTTATCTAGTGATGCATGACTTAGTAGTATTTATCCTGTATCGTCTAGGAACATCTTTACTCGATGGGCTTTAAGCATTTTGCAGAATTGGAGGTAATCAGTTATCTGCCTTATGTCTCTAGGTAATGAGTTCCACATTTCTGTGGCCATAAAGGAGAATCCTGCTGAATGGATAGATTTGTATCAAATGCCCTTGTAACTGGGGAGATGTAGCAGTAGAAATTGCCTGGTGTAAGTCATGGCATTCTTTCGGGGAAGAATTACAAGGGACAAGTAGTCTGGGGCTGTTCCTTACAGAATTTGAAAAAGATTGTTACGGAAATGTTGAAATAGACAGGGAGCCAATGCAAAGCTAGTAGTACAGAGATGGCTCATTGGTACCTGGCATCCTGAAAATCAGTTGTGCTGTTGTTTTGGGCATACTATAGTTTCTTCAGGCTTTATTCCTTACACCCAGCATAGAATCCATTGCAGTAGTCAATCTGTGATAGGATGAGTGATTGGACCATGATTCTGAATGTATTTATGGAGAAGGAACTTCTAATTCTTCTCAGTTTCCAGAGGGCCCTAAATATCTTTGTGGTGACTGTTGCTTTCTGATCATCAAGTGTTAAGTGCTGATCTATGATTACCCCTAGGGCCTTTAAACTGTTTCGAGAGGATAATGTTTTTTTGCAGCAATTGGGTGATGAGTTTTGTTTAGGGCAAGCAGTTTTGTCTTTTCTAATTTTAATCGAAATGTGGAGGCCCATGTGTCCATGGTGTCCATTTCTTGTTGAACCCTGTGCCATGTTCCCATGATGTCCCATGAGAAGGGGATGTAGATCATGATGCCATCCTCATATATATGTGGGTTGAATTCAACCATTTAAAGTTCCTTGCCCAAAGGCACCAGAGATTAACCCCTTTCACGTTCATCCTATGTCATCTCTTTTTTTTTGTTTACCTTTGTTGTCTGGACATTTTATTTTTCAAATCATGTAGCTTCCAGTCTCTCATTTACACACTTGTTGTGCCAGTCTTCTCCTAAGTTATTTTCTCAGAATCTCCTTTCTATTTCTTTACTCATCTCCAATCTTTTTTCTTTTCTTCCCTACATTTCTCTGACTCATCTTCCCTTCCATTTTTTCTCCATTTTTATATTCTCAGTCTCCCTCTTTTCACCTCTTACCTACCTACCAGCTCTCCATCTCCCACTCTTGTGTTTTCCCCACCCCTCTCCACTGTCCCTGTCTCTGTATGAGTTGCCCTCTTACTTTCCCAGTTTCTTATTCTCCCTCTGTCTTTCACTATCTCACACCTTAGTCACCTTTTTCTCTTCTCTGTACCCATTTCCCAAACCATCATTTACCTTTCCATAACTCTCATTCCCTCACCAGCCCTAGCATCTTCCCTGTCACTCACTCCCCCCTTAACCGTGTCAAGTTTCCCTTTTCCCCCTTTCAACTTCTCCCCACTCCCATTTTCACATTCTCTCTCTCCTTCCACAGTCTGTCTCTTATTGCTGCCTCTTAATACTTTCCTAAGCCCTCTAGATCCTTCACACCGTCTGTCAATCCCTCCCTCCAGACACGTTCCCCTTCCTCACACTCCCTCCCATTGGCTGTTACTGCCTTCAATTGCTCTTCCTTTCAGAGACTTTCCTCTTCTCAAGCCCATCACCCCAAATATTCTTTCCCCTCTCTCATCCCCTCACAGGAGCTCCCAGTGATGCTGAACCAGCTGACCCTAAGGCTGATCCCTTTCCTACCACTCAATTTTCTTATTATGCCAATTCCTCTCCCTCTCCTCACCACTCAGTCTCCCTATTAACCTGGCCTGATCCCTCTCCCTGCTGCTTAGCATCCCTATCACCCCAACCCCATCAAAGGGTAAACCTTTCTCTGGTACAACCACAGCAGTTTAGATATATTATATGCAGATACTTTCTTTGTCCCTAGTAGGCTCACAATCTAAGTTTTATACCTTTGGCAATAGAAGGTTAAGTGATTTGCCCAGAGTCACCAAGAGCCATAGTGGGAATCAAACCCAGTTCCCCAGTTCTCAGCCCAATGCTCTAATCAGTGCTCCCTCCACCCTTCAGCCTTCCTATCACCCTGGCCTAAATCCTCTACCACAATCCTTGACCTGCTACTGTGAGATCAGACTTGTGATAAGAACTGTGATATTACAGCTTTTATTGTAAGACTAGTCCTATGGCATTAAGTTCTACTCTGACTGACAATGGGAGGGGGAGGAGGTTGCATTATGGGTAGAGTTTCCAAGTTTATTGTAAAATAACAGTCTGTGAGAGTGAAATGGAACTACAATAAATGACAGGATCATGCCAGGGTGATTAGGAGACTGTGCAGTGGGTATAAGGATTGGGCCAGGGAGATAGGGAGGTTGAATGGTAGGGAGAGAAATGGATGAAACTATTTAGGGCATCAAGCCATCAGTTTACCACAGGCCCAATCTGAATGCTGAAACTGGGTGGCAAAGTGATGACATGCCATTTTGGGGGAGTAGCGCCACCCCATGCTACCCTGTAACAACACCTGTGCACTGCAAACACTAACACGAGCAACAAAAGGCAAAGGAAATATCTGGATTCCTAGCTGCCTGGGCACACAAGGTTTGAGGCCTCTCTTGTGTAAATATGCCAAATATTTATTTATACAGCTCTGTACAGACTTGCTAATCTACACATAACAATGCATTACTGTTTTCTTTCTAACCAGAATCTTTTACTTAGGATCAGTGACTTGCTAGAGTCCTTTCACATTGATGAGTTTAGAAACTTGTTCTGCCAAACTGATGCTCACAGTGACTCTCTCACTGCCAAGCTTTTTCCCTGCTGTGACTCCCCACCACAACACTGCCCTAGCTGTCTGCTTTCTATAGGGATTTCTGCTGGCTTATGGGCAGCATTTCAATCTACCAGACCTTCTAGGTGTTGCACTATACAGTCTATCTTCAACAGCTGCTTTTGTCTCTTTCACTGCTGGATACTAGCAATTTGCAGCACAATGTATAGCTACAGCATCAGGTTCCTAGAACAGTAAAAATTAGATGAGAAAGAGTCCTAGTAATGAAAGTAATGGGCTGAGAGCCAGGGAAGCCAGTGTTCAAATCCTCCTTCTGCCTCTGACACTCCTGTGACATTGGCCAAGTCACATGAGTTCCCATCGACTCAGATATCCACTAAGATCCATAGCTTTTTGAAACAGGGCCATGCATAACAGTCAGCAAATTATTCTGAATGATTGTTGGGGTATTATTAGAAATGTTTATTCTGCACCACTGTAGGCATAATCAGCAGTGCTGAATATGTATATTTCCCCATACAGGAGAAAGTAGATGCTGACCAAAACACGAACCACCACAGGAGATGTTGCTTAATCACACTTTATTCAGAGCACCAGCAGAAGGACCTAACATGGTCCGTGTTTCAGCAGGACAACCCGCCTCCCTCAGGGGTCACAATCAAGCTTTGGCCAGAGTTCAAACTAAAATTTTTCTCCTCACAGCCACACATACCAATTCAGCCTGTTCTGGTATCTTTGAACCCTCTCCGGTAACTGGTACCGTACCTAAATCCAAATCTGAAGCCATTTGCCCTAAACCACACCATGGTCCCGCCAAAACATGGGCCATGTTTGGTCCTTCTATTGGTGCTCTGAATAAAGTGTGATTAAGCAACATCTCCTTTGCTGGTTCGTATTTTGGCCAGCCTCTCCTTCTCCTGTCTGTGCTGCTTTCTCGTAGAGGTTCTTCCTGCTTGCCGTGCCTATGCATTTTTGCCACCAAGTACCCACAGTTATCCATGTGGAGAATAATTATATAACAGGTTGCTTAGGTCTAGAGGCCTATTTTATAAAGATACATGGAAAGACATTTTAGAAAGGACATGCAGAGGGGAATTCCAGTATCTAAGTCATGATGTGTATAATTCACATACTATTTTACAAGAAGCGCTGCAAACATAAAGCCTCTTACAAAATAGGAGCAAGGCTGCAAGCTTCAGTCCATTCACATCCAGAAGGAGCAGTGATTTTAGAAAGTTGGACATGGGGAAAATATGTATTTACCTTCCCCACATACACTTGGGAATAGTTTTCTACAACTGCTGCTGCTTGATCCCAGCATCAGCGTGTTCTCCCCCTCATAGCTCTACCCTGATGCCAGCCTTTCCTCCTTCCCCAATAACACCCAACAGCCCCCTACCATCACCTGACCTTTGACAAACACCAATAACCCCCCCTACACACACCACCACCACCACCACCCTAACCTGACCCTCATCAGGCATCAATAAGTCTTCTTGCCATCACCAAACCCCTGAAAGACACCAATCCCCCCACCCCTTGCCATCACCTGACCTAAAGCAGCCATCACCATGGTCAAGGTTCTCTCCCAGAAGCCCCATTCAGTAGCAAACCCAAAAAGCAACACACAGTGCAGTGAGCAGGTGACTAGACCTACTGCTTATTGCAAAATGACCAACACCCCTTACCTAACTGGTCAGGCTTGGACCACCATATTTGCAAGTATACCTGCCTGCTCCCAACCCAAACATCATCCAGTCACAGACTTACCTGCCATTACCAACTCACTGACTCCCAAGGCAGGACAAAAGGCAAGGCAAAAATGCTACCTCAAACAAAGTAGCTTCGTGCACCTAAGAGCAAACAATTCACAAAGAACAAATCAGTGCTTTCAGTCAGTCATGCAAAATGGAAACTGCACAAACTTGCAACTTCCCTTCTCACCTGGAAGTAAAAAACCTTGAAACAACTTCCGCAGCAAACAAGAAGTAGAAGGGTCTTCCAGACTTTGCAATTTGCACAGGAAACCCACACTCACCAAGGCTGATGATACTACATGCCCTGAGAGATCCAGAATATGTGTAGAACCATAAAACCTCCATCAGCAATGCTACCAAAAATAGGGCATAAACAGAATTGCCCCTTTACTTTAAAAACTGAGCAGTTTTCTTCCACCCAGCTCTGTAAGACTGCCAAGTACTCACTGGAAATGATGATCTCAACAAATGTCCTAGTGCATTCAAATAATGTTCCATAACCCCAGAAACATTAATGTAGGGTGTTCATCCACTGAAAGAATCAAAGCTCAAAAACAAAGCCACTGGAAAAGAGAGAGAACACATGCAGTTTAACTAGAAACCCCAGGATATGTCACTAGCAAAAAGAAACTTTCGGATGCAAACAACAGTTGCTTTCCTGGTAGTAGGAGCAGTCAGTCCTATCTTTGGCCTGGTTTAACTTAACAAGTTAAGACTTGAATATTGGTGCTTATTTGGTTAACTGCTGGCCAGCAGCACCACTGTTGGATGTTCAGTGCCAGCAGCTGGCACTGAACATCCAACAGTGGTGGTCAATGTTTACAAAAATACTGACCTCCGCCAACAGAATATTACCTCCTTTTTTAATGTGACCTCCTAGTTATTGCCAGTTGTCTTTTTTTGTGATCCTTGCTGGACTTGTAAGGTAAATCCGGAATACAAACGACTAGCATTAGTATTAGTATTAATAATTTTAAATTGCAAACAGCTTGAAATAAGGCCTTCTCATGTGATAATTCAGTATTTTGGAATGTGCAATCAAAATTTTTGCTAGATAGCCTTATTCTTAGGGGAAAAAAAAGATGAAGACTTGGTCTGTCCCATTGACCTTTGGAAGGGATGATATTCTAGGTTGGATTTTATTTATACCCACAGTTTTTTGCAACCTATATGTTATTAACTGATTTTTAACAATTACAATATACTAATAAAGTAATATAATAAACAATTTTTATATTACCTTTCAGTAAACCAACAAAGCGATATATAATTAAAAAATACAAATAGAAAAAAAAATCATACACGCAACAAGGAAGGGAATAAAGGGCAGGTATTTATCAAACTTGTCAGCCCAAAGAACTAACTGCCAACAGTTTAGAAAAAGAAAAAGACTTGAGCCCTTTTCTGAACTTCTCCAGAGATGATTCCAAATCTGAGATAAGTAGGTACAGCAGTCTAGAAAATAGGAGCCAAGCAAGCAAAAGAACCATGGTGTGATAATAAAATATATCCTTTGTAGAGAAGGCACAGAAAGCTGATTGTCAGATGAAGAATATAAAACTCAGGATGGCTTGTAGGGAATTAAATGATCTGACAAATAACAAGGCAGACCTGAATAATAGACACAATGGGTCACAACAAGAAGTTTAAATTTAGAATGATAGACAATAGGAAGCCAGTGTGCTTACTTAAGTAAGGATATAACGCAATCCATTTTCTGGGTTCCAAAAAGAATTTTCACTATTGTATTGTGAAGTAATTGAAGCTGTTTTAAAGAACTAAGTGGCAGGCCATTATATACAGTGTTACAGTAGTCTAGCCTGTTCTTTATGAGAGTATGAGTCACCACTTTTAGCTCATTATCCTCCATATAGCTCCTAATAGACCTCATTTAATATCAGCAGCAACCTGGGGTTTGAAAATAAGACAGGATGTAAAGTAATACAGGAACAGTAACTGTAATCCTTCACAACAATATTAGTACCACATATGGTTAGATAAAGATGCGCCTTTGTAAAGGGCCCTTGAGTGGTGTTATCAATGCTAATCAGCTTGTTAAGCCAATTAAGTTTCACGCAGTGTTATCGAATCTGCCTAGATTTCAGCACGGATCTCTAGGCACGCTATATAAAATCCAGGGGAATGCAGGTCTTTCCCGCATTTTAAGACCACTTTTAGCACTGCTGGTAAATGGCTGATTTTTTCCATTTTTGCAATAATGGCCATGCACAAATTTTCCCATTAGTTCATGAGCACTCAGCAACACCTATTTTGTAGCCAGTAAGGGCTCACACGCTAATCCAGTGCTAATCAGTTAGCATACAGCAATGCCCATGTGCTAACCAATTGGCATAGCCGTGCACATTCTCCACCCTCAAACACACCATCAGCACTAAAAAAGAAATTTTATTTTTTAGCAAGTGGGTAGCGTATGCATATGCAAAAGCTACTCTGGGATGCCTGAGTGTGCCCATGGTAGTGCATTTTAGCCTGCTGTAAGCATGCATTAGTGTTTACCACAGTTTAGTAAACGGGCTCCTTAGTAATTAATTGACTTTTGGCACAATGTTCTAGGCTTGTAACATTATATTTAATCTGAGATTGTTTCATATTATATTTTAATTTAGGAATGCATTTTTTTATTAATTTGTTGTTTTACTAGTAATGCATTTAGCCCTGTGTTTTTCTGATTAAAAGTGGTGATTGTATTTATCTTTGGAAGATACTGTTCCTTATGTTTTGTGTTTGCTGTTCTGCCTTAAGCAATCTTCTTTGGAAAAACAATTTACTAATTGAATAAAATAAAACAAAAATAAATGTTGTGCATCCTGCCTTTGTTCATGCTCTTTGGTGACCTTGTATCCCCATTAATCTAAAATTCTTTCATCTTCTTCTCTGTTTTCTTCATTATTCCAAGCATGCATCGGCCTCTCCACAAGATTGCCCTGGGTAAGAAGAGATGCTATCTAATGATTTGATTTTATTTGATTTATTGATGTCATATTCCACTTAACACAATATTTATTCTAAAGTGGTTTAAAAAACTAAAATCGAACCAACAATTTGTAAAATAAAAACAAATACAATAAACAATTTAAATAAAAATGAACAAAAGAAAACTAAATTAATATACATGTGGTAAAATTACTTTACCAAAAATATACACGGGGAAAACATATTAGAAGAAATATACATTGGGAAAACATCTAATGCAAATTCAGTCCATAGCTCTTCACAAATAACCAGCTGGTTGATATTCAAAATGATTTAACCAGACAGAAGTGGACATTGACTGTTTAAATCACTTGTTTGGGGCTCTCTGCTAATTTTCAGTGGCGATTAACTGGTTATTAGAGCTGAAAATTTAGCAGTTAGCACCTATATGAAAACTGACTATTGCAGGGGTACAGTCAGCACTTGGGGCTCTTTTTACTAAACGGTGGTAAACCCAATGCAGGATTACTACTTGCTATACAGGAAGTACTGCTGGGCTACCATATAGCCCGGCAGTACTTTCCCACCCCTAGCGCGCCATCATTTCCGGCACTACAAAAATGTATTTAATTTTGTAGTGTTGGAGTGGCGGTAAGGGCTCCCCCCAAAATGACCGCGTGGCAAGTGCTTTACTTGCCCCATGGCCATTTCCTTTAGGAAAGCAAGACTTCCCTGTAACCAGTTGCGGTAAAAGGGGGCCTCGGCGCATGTGAAAAACACATACCAATGCCAGTGCAGGCCCCCTTTTGCCACATCTTGGTAAAAGGGGATCCTTGGCCAGTTAAGTACTGATAATCAGCACTTAACCAGTCAAGGTAATTGCTTAAATGGGACCACATAAAACAGTCCTATCTTTATGTAGCAATCCATGGCCAGTTAAGTTATGAATATCGACGTATCTGGCTATGTGTTAGCTGGCAGGAAATGCAGGAGAGGGAAAACAAAGTTCACTCACACAGGAGCAGAAAACAAAAGCACAAGGAGGCTTCAAGATGGGGGGTGTCAACTCAAATTTTATTGGACAGACCCAACACGGTCCATGTTTTGTCAAATCTGCTTGAGGTTGAAACATTACTATGCTGGTTCCCGGTTGAGCATTAATGTGATTTATTTGGTGTATGAAGAATCCAGCTGTATTTGTGGTGTCTTTCAGCTTCTTAAGACTGAACAGTGTTTCACTGCTATTTTGTGCATTTTTGTGGACATTGTGCACTGTTTCAAGTCCCCTGATGCAGGCAGTTTTGCAGAAACACAGACCGTGTCGGGTCTGTCCAATAAAATTTGAGTTGACGTCCCCTATCTTGAAGGCTCCTTATGTGTTAGCTGGTGCCACATAAACCAGATATTCCATGCCAAAGCCTGGGCAAAGCCCAGCATTGAATATCTGGGAATAACACCTGGGGCGATCATCAAAATGCTTACCGCTGCTGGCTGAATATTTAACCCCAGGTCTTTAAGGCTTTTCAAAATGGAAAATAGCTAGCAATGCTGCTCAGTTCTGATGGTAGTGCATTCCACAAAGATATATTCCTGGTATTTGTCAATTTAGTGGAACTCAAAGAAGGCAGCTGAAGCAAACACTTTTGAGAAGCAGTCATATATTTGCCTTCTTCCCTGCTTTGCTTCTGCTGCTTGTTGATTTGTTTGAGGTTCATCTTGACAGACTTTCTTGCTTTCAACCTCACCCTGACACGCTGGTGTTTCATATTGAATGGCATCAAGAGGAAGTGGCAGAGGATCCCCAGAAAAAGAAGATGAACCATTTAGCAAAGACCATCTTCCCAGTTTCCAATAACTTAAAAAAAGGTTTTTATTTGAAATAAAGGACTTCATGTAGTTCTGTCTGTGGGTATGGCATATTTGATGGTAATGATGCTGGTGGAGGGTGTAGAAGCAAGAATGCCTATATAAGGAGTAGGTCTCAGTACAGGAATATCTGTATAAATGGGGCTAATTGTTGTATTGGGATGGAAGATACATGTAGATAGCATGGGGAAAAGCCGATGCAAGCAATGCTACTTTTAAAGAGACAAGTACTATACCATGGTGCAAAGATCACAAAGCTATCTCTGAAAACAGGAAGAAAGAGTGCTGATACTGCATTTTTAATAAATGTTGCCTTGAATCTTTCTATGGCTTACATTCTGGTGTCATGAAATAGAGTTAATCTGGGCCTGGCTTCTATGATTTTCAATGGCAGGAAAATAAAATAAATAAATAAATTCCCCCTGCCCCCACAGAAAACAATATATTCAGAGGAAAGGAGGACCATCAAAATGTATTCCTTCCATTTGTTGGAGTAAGTCTATTCAGGGTTACAACATTACTAGCTTCCCTAGTTTCTGCGCCAACATTCCCTCATCTGTTCATTCTGGTCTGGCAGATGGTAGTATAACCCTATCTTTATTCTCTTTCCCTTCACGCATTGAATTTATGTCTATAAGGATTCTATGTTGCTGTTTCCTATTGAATTTTTATTCTATTAAACTTAATTCCTGCTTTAACATATAGCACCACCCCATTCCCACTTGATCCACCCTATCACTGCAATATAATTTGCAGTATTAGATACAGTGAAACCTCGGTTTTCGTCGATAATTTGTCCGAAAAATATCGACAAAAACTGAAACCGACGAAAACCGAGGCAACAAGCAATTTTTCTTCTAAATTTTTTTAAATGAATAAAAAAGATTAATGTATAGAATAAATGAACATTTAACATGGCATTTACCTTTCTGAAGACTCTTCTTGGTGTATGGAAGACGGAGAGAGAGGAGCAGAGATTATTGTTTGGAAGGGGGACCCCCCTCCATAAGGACACTATCTGGGGGAGTCACTTCCCTTCTTGTTCTTTTGGCATTAGGGCCAGCTTCAGAGTCTGTGGACCCATGCCGCACAAGAAAGCTGTCCAAAGAGGTTTGTTTCTGTCGCCTCTTTAAGATTTGCCTAAAATGGGGCAAGACATTATCATTAAACAAGTTGCAGACACGGCTTGCAACAGCTTTGTCTGGGTGATTTTTCTCCACAAACACTTGTACTTTACTCCACATGGAGAAGATGTCCTTAATCTCTGAAGAAGGCACATTCTCTCCTGTCTCTTCCTCCTTATCCAAAGCAACTTCTTCATCTGCCGTCTGTTGCACCTCTAGCTGAAGGTCTTGCAGCTCTTCAGTGGTGAGTTCTTCACTGTGGTCATCCACCAACTCTTCCTCATCCTCACCACTCACCTCCAACCCCATGGACCTACCCAAATAAACAATTGACTGCACAACATGTGTAGGGTCATCAGGTGAAGGATCTAACCCTTCTAAATCTCTCTCATGCACACATTCTGGCCATAATTTCTTCCAGCCACAGTTCATCGTCCTGGATGTCACTCCCTGCCAAGCCTTATTTATGAGGCTGATGCAGTTGAGAATGTTGAAATGTTTTTTCCAGAACTCTCTTAAAGACAATTCTGTATCTGATGTCACCTCAAAGCTCTTTTGAAACAATGCTTTTGTGTACAGTTTCTTGAAATTGGAAATGACATTCTGGTCCATGGGCTGGATTAGTGGTGTGGTATTAGGGGGCAAGAATTTCACAGTGATAAAACTGAACTGCTCCAACAATGCATCTTCCAAACCTGGAGGATGTGCAGGAGCATTGTCCATTAACAGGAGGCACTTAAGGGGCAAATGATTATCCTGGAGGTATTTTTTCACACTTGGGCCAAACACTTCATTCATCCACTCAATGAAAATTGGCCTTGTGAC
The DNA here is from genome assembly GCF_901765095.1 of Microcaecilia unicolor. Lineage (NCBI taxonomy): Eukaryota > Metazoa > Chordata > Amphibia > Gymnophiona > Siphonopidae > Microcaecilia > Microcaecilia unicolor. The sequence continues at coordinate 494,703,492 of NC_044032.1, forward strand.
CCATGCTTTCTTGTTTGCCCTCCACATTACACACAATTAACTTTTGATCACCTTGTTTCTGCTAAATACTCTAGGAGTTTCTGAATGGTACACCAGTAAGGGATTCACTTTACAATCACCACTAGCCACACAACAAAAGAGTTAGCCTATCTTTCATAGGCTTATGTACTGGCAGTGCCTTTTCCTCCTGTGTAATGAACGTTCTCTTTGACATTTTCTTCCAAAACAGGCCAGTTTCATCACAGTTGAAGACTTGTTGGGGGATGAATCCTTCAGCCTCTACGTAATCTTTGAATTCAGACACAGATTTTTCGGCACCAGACTTACTACTACTACTACTACTATTTAGCATTTCTATAGCGCTACAAGGCATACGCAGCGCTGCACAAACATAGAAGAAAGACAGTCCCTGCTCAAAGAGCTTACAATCTAATAGACAAAAAATAAAAAATAAGCAAATCAATTAATGTGAACGGGAAGGAAGAGAGGAGGGTAGGTGGAGGCGAGTGGTTACAAGTGGTTACGAGTCAAAGGCAATGTTAAAGAGGTGGGCTTTCAGTCTAGATTTAAAGGTGGCCAAGGATGGGGCAAGACGTAGGGGTTCAGGAAGTTTATTCCAGGCGTAGGGTGCAGCGAGACAGAAGGCGCGAAGTCTGGAGTTGGCAGTAGTGGAGAAGGGAACAGATAAGAAGGATTTATCCATGGAGCGGAGTGCACGGGAAGGGGTGTAGGGAAGGACAAGTGTGGAGAGATACTGGGGAGCAGCAGAGTGAATACATTTATAGGTTAGTAGAAGAAGTTTGAACAGGATGCGAAAACGCAGCTTCTCCGTGCCTAGTAACACTGTGTATGCCAGTGCGCCTCTTGAATTTTTCGAACCAGCCTCTGCTGGCCTTAAAATCACTTACAGGGGCATAATCAAACGCGAACGCCTATCTCCATGGGCGTCTATGTCCAAAAACGGGTACATGAAGAGACGGGATAGAACGTATTTTTGAAAAAATGGATGTTTTTCAGCTGGGCGTTTGTTTTTTTTAGTGATAATGGAAACTAAAAACGCCCAGTTCAAAAACGTCCTAATCTGAGCCATTTGGTCATGGGAGGGGCCACGATTCGTAGTACACTCGCCCCCCTGACATGCCAGGACACCAACTGGGCAGACTAGAGGTCAGTGCGGTGGACTTCAGACAACTCTCCCACATGCATAGCTCCCTTACCACAGGTGCTGAGCCCCCAACCCCCCTCCCCCAAAACCCACTACCCACAAATGTACAACACTACCATAGCTCTTAGGGGTGAAGGGGGCACCTACATGTGGGTACAGTGGGTTTTGCAGGCCTCCCATTTACCAGCACAAGTGTTACAGGTAGGGGGGATGGGCCTGGGTCCAACTGGCTGAAGTGCACTGCGGTACCCACTAAAAGTGCTCCAGGGACCTGCATACACGCAGACCTCTAGGACTTGTTGCTGCTTTATAACATTGGCACAGCAGTTGACACCTGAAGACTAATCTCTCTGAAAACGTCCTTTATTGGAATAAGCACGCTTACTCACAGTTAACTGCAGATCAGAGGTTGTGCCCCACTGGCAACGAGTCTCCCTGGTACTGAGATGAGCAGTAGGTCATAAGTACATAAGTACATAAGTAATGCCATACTGGGAAAAGACCAAGGGTCCATCGAGCCCAGCATCCTGTCCACGACAGCGGCCAATCCAGGCCAAGGGCACCTGGCAAGCTTCCCAAACGTACAAACATTCTATACATGTTATTCCTGGAATTTTGGATTTTTCCAAGTCTGTTTAGTAGCGGTTTATGGACTTGTCCTTTAGGAATCCGTCCAACCCCTTTTTAAACTCTGCTAAGCTAACCGCCTTCACCACTTTCTCCGGCAACGAATTCCAGAGTTTAATTACACATTGGGTGAAGAAAAATTTTCTCCGATTTGTTTTAAATTTACTACACTGTAGTTTCATCGCATGCCCCCTAGTCCTAGTATTTTTGGAAAGCGTGAACAGAAGCTTCACATCCACCTGTTCCACTCCACTCATTATTTTATATACCTCTATCATGTCTCCCCTCAGCCATCTCTTCTCCAAGCTGTATAGCCCTAGCCTCCTTAGTCTTTCTTCATAGGGAAGTCGTCCCATCCCCGCTATCATTTTAGTCGCCCTTCGCTGCACCTTTTCCAGTTCTACTATATCTTTCTTGAGATGCGGCGACCAGAATTGAACACAATACTCAAGGTGCGGTCGCACCATGGAGCGATACAATGGCATTATAACATCCTCACACCTGTTTTCCATACCTTTCCTAATAATACCCAACATTCTATTCGCTTTCTTAGCCGCAGCAGCACACTGAGCAGAAGGTTTCAGTGTGTTATCGATGACGACACCCAGATCCCTTTCTTGGTCTGTAACTCCTAACGTGGAACCTTGCATGACGTAGCTATAATTCGGGTTCTTTTTTCCCACATGCATCACCTTGCACTTGCTCACATTAAACATCATCTGCCATTTAGCCGCCCAGTCTCCCAGTCTCGTAAGGTCCTCTTGTAATTTTTCACAATCCTGTCGCGATTTAACGACTTTGAATAACTTTGTGTCATCAGCAAATTTAATTACCTCGCTAGTTACTCCCATCTCTAAATCATTTATAAATATATTAAAAAGCAGCGGTCCTAGCACGGACCCCTGAGGAACCCCACTAACTACCCTTCTCCATTGTGAATACTGCCCATTTAACCCCACTCTCTGTTTCCTATCCTTCAACCAGTTTTTAATCCACAATAGGACATTTCCTCCTATCCCATGACCCTCCAATTTCCTCTGTAGCCTTTCATGAGGTACCTTGTCAAACGCCTTTTGAAAATCCAGATACACAATATCAACCGACTCTCCTTTGTCCACATGTTTGTTCACTCCTTCAAAGAATTGAAGTAAATTGGTCAGGCAAGATTTCCCCACACAAAAGCCATGCTGACTTGGTCTCAGTAATCCATGTCCTCGGATGTGCTCTGTACAATGCCCTCTTTCAGCCACATTCGAGGGAAGAACTAAGTTCTGTAACGTGGCTAACACATGAAAGGGATCTAAAACTGGCTAACAAAAATGGCCACTACCTCATGGACTACCGGAAACAAAACAGGGCACACTCTGACCCAGTAAGCAGGGGGAAAAGCACCATGGGAGTAGAGCCTACCAACTACCAACATTGTGAGCATTTGCCACACGCTACTGGAATCACGGAGCCCAATACCCTACACCCACCACAATGCATTGCTGATGTGACTCTGCAGTGCGCATAACAGAAAAGGTGTCACACTCACCCGAGAGCCACATCAGAACCAGGGAAAGGCTGTCACAGGATAGAACACATTCTGCTGTCATAGAGGTGGGTACGGCATTTGAGGCTGGCATACAGGCTGGAAAAAAAGTTTGTAAAGTGGGGTGTTTTTTGGGGGGGGGTTAGTGACCACTGGGGGAGTCCGGGGAGGTCATCCCCGATTCCCTCCAATGGTCATCTGGTCAGTTAGGGCACTTTTTTGGGACCTGTTCGTGAAAAAAAAGGGGTCCAAAAAAAGTGACCCAAAATCGCGGTAAAAACGCCTTTTTTTCGATTGTCAGCTAAAGACGCCCATCTCTCCTCGGCCGATAACCACACCCCAGTTTCGCCTTCACCACGTCTCCAACATGCCCCCATCAACTTTACCCATTTCCGCGATGGATTGCAGTTGGAAACGCCCAAAATCGGCTTTCGATTATACCGATTTGGGCGCCCACGGGAGAAAGATGCCCATCTCCCGATTTGGGTCGCAATACAGGCGTTTTTCTCTTTCAATTATAAGCTGGATAGTGAAGTAGCACTCGTCCCAGGCATTTTCTTAATGAGATCGGCATACAACAGTCTGGCCTTTTCACATATGATTGTGGATGGTGACTTCCCATACATGCGGCCGATTTCAGCAATCTTAATGTCACTCTCGTATTTTTCAATGATTTCCTTCTTCAACTCAATTGTGTTCCTGTCCTTCTTCTTTGAAGGACTGCTGGCTATAGAAACTATTTTTGGTCCCATGATGAGAGCAGGCAGTTATGCAGAGGTGATTTTGTACAGACACTGAACCAGAAGCAGCAGTGTGGGCTAAATGACAAAATTTTTCTCATTAAAGAGCTGGCGATTTTGTACAGGCACTGAACCAGAAGCAGCAGTGTGATCCCACAACCGGAAACAACGCCCCAGAAGAACGACACGTGAGAACGCAAAATTAGCAGCGTGGGCACGCCGACGAAATCCGAGACAAAAATTTTGTAAAACAAATCAACGATAACCGAAAACGACGAAATCCGAAGTCAACGAAAAACGAGGTTTCACTGTATATTCCTTCCACCAGGTCTCAGAGATGCCTATTATATCTATATCTTCATTTAGTGCTATATATTCTCTCATAGTATTTTTAGGCTTCTGGTATTTGTATACATACATTTCTACTAAGAATGTGTCTTTCGTTTTATTTTTTTAGCACTGATTTGCTTTGTTGATGCACCTTAAAACTGCATAAAAATGGATAGAACACATGTTAATTTATAAAAATTCCTTTACTAAGCTGTGGCAGAAAGTAGCCTTAGCCCATCCTTATGTGGGTTTCCCCCATGCACTAAGGCCATTTTTATTGCAGTAGTAAAATGGCTGATTTTCTATTTTTTCAATTAATGGCCAAGGGGCTCATTTTCAAAGCAATTAGACTTGCAAAGTTCCATAGGTAAGTGCTTTGAAAATATGTCTGCATATGCTTATTTCACCATTAATGTGTGACCATTAAAATCAATTACCATGTAGAGAAAGTGACATCATCCTTTTGGATGGCAGCTTGAGCTCTTTGATCTGGAGCAGCTCGTATTTAAAATATCTGTTTTTACTCCTAATGTGAGTTTACCTTTTAGATTTCCAATCGCTGCATTTCACAGTATCTTAGAGCTTTGAAGTCCTTGGAGATTAGTACAAGAAATGCACTTTCTTTTTTTTTTTTTTTTATTTATTCAAATTATTAAATTTGTTACAAGCAAAAATCTTGTGTAGGAAAGTACCCGTTTATCAATAACATACTCAAACCTGATATCAAGCAGAAAGAAAAGGTGAAAGAAAAAAAATTCCTCACGTTTTCAATAAAGAACAATACTCAAGTCCATAAATTCGGATCCAAGATTTCGGAAAAAGAGAAATGCACTTTCATTAAGGCAAGTTACAGCTGGGGCTACATTACTGTCTAGGGAACACAGGACCACAAAGCCATGCTTGATGCTCCCAGGCCATATCTTAAAAAGTGGCTGGATACAGTTACTTCAAGGTGTCCTTTTCACCTTCCCCTCCCCTTCCCCCAAACACAAAACCCCCTCCTGAGGCCCTACTCTCAACTAAAACCTGCCCTACCTAAAACCCCCCATCCTGAATGGCCCATGAATTCTAGTGCCCTCCCCAGAAGTCCCACCATGTCATAAGACAATCATCTGCAAAGCCCTTCCTCCAGACCTACCTTTAAAAATCTCTAGTTCTTAGCTGGGTCGGACAGGAATAATCCCCAGTACCTCCTGTCCTTGTCAATTCCAAAATGGCATGGTGAAACCTACTGATAGTCTCATGATAGAGAAGGGGTATAAATGACTGTCAGGCTCATTTTCGAAAGAGATGGATGTCCATCTTTCCACCTAAATCAGAACATGGACGTCCATCTCCCAGAGACGTCCAAATCGGTATAATCGAAACCTGATTTTGGACGTCTCCATCTGCAGTCCGTCGCAAGGACGCCCAAATTTCAAGGGGGCGTGTCGGAGGCATGGTGAAGACGGGACTTGGGCATGCCTAACACTTGGATGTCTTTGAGCCATAATCGAAAAAAGCAGGGACGTTCTAAAGTAAAACATGGACGGTTTCAACCGGACGTGTTTTTGTTTTTACAAATAAGGCACAAAAAGGTGCCCAAAATGACCAGATGACCACCGGAGGGAATTGGGGATGACCTCCCGTTACTCCCCAGTGGTCACTAACCCCCTCCCATCCTCAAAAAACATCTTTAAAAACATTTCGTACCAACCTCTATGCCAGCCTCAGATGTCATACTCAGGTCCATGACAGCATATGCAGGTCCCTGGAGCAGTTTTAGTGGGTGCAGTGCACTTCAGATAGGAAGACTCAGGCTCATACCCCCCCCCCCCCCCACCTGTTATGATTGTGGAGGAAACAGCGAGCCCTCCAAAACCCACCACAAACCCACTGTACCCACATCTAGGTGCCCCCTTCACCCGTAAGGACTAGGGTAGTGGTGTACAGTTCGGGATAGTGGGGTTTGGAGGGATCAGTACACACGGTAAGGGAGCTATGTACCTGGGAGCCAGTGGCGTAGCCAGACTGCCAATTTTGGATGGGCCTGAAATTAAAGTGGGTGGGCACAAATTTTTCTCTCTATCCCCCTTCCCCAGCAAAATTTAGTCACACTAATCAGATGCATTTGTCACATAGGGGTAAAGTGCTGCTTTTCAGTGCATCAGGTTTCAGAAAATGTATTTAAAAGCCTAACACCCTTTTCAATGAGCTTTCAGAGGCCAAAACCTCCTGCCTCAGGTCAGCATAACGCTGTTATGGTATCCTCTCCTGACCTAAGGAAGGAAGTATTGGTCTCTGAAACTTTATTAACACAGGTACCATATTACTTTATCCTAAATTAAAATAAAATTATTTTCTTTACCTTTGTTGTATGGCCATTTACTTTTTCTCATTGTGTTGCTCCCAGTCTCTAGATTCTGCTTTCCTTCGTCTTTCTCTTGCCAGGGTTTCCTGTCCATTCACCACCTATGGCTTTTCATCTTTTCCTCACCCTTGTTCTCCACATGCCCCTTCCTCTTATTCTCCAGTCTTTCCCTACTCTGTCCTTACCCTCTTTCCATCCAGCAGCTCCCCTCTTTCTTTTGCATCCAGTGTCTCCCTTTTCTCCCTACCCTTCCATCCAGTGTCTTCCCTCTTTCTCTCCTCATCCTTCCACCCATCTACCCTCTCTCCTGATCCTTCCATCTAGTGTCTCTATCTCTCTACCCTTTTCTGTTCAGTCTCCCCCCTCTCTCTCTCCACATCCTTCCAGTCTCTCCCCTTTCTCTCTGCATCCTTCCATCCATCTCCCCTCTTTCTCTCCCTATACTCCCATGTCCAGCAGCTCTCCCTTCCCTCCAGTCCCTTCTTCCTCTCCCTCCCATGTCCCAGCAGCTCTCTCCCTTCCCTCCAGTCCCTTCTTCCTCTCCCTCCCATGTCCAGTAGCTCTTTCCCTTCCCTCCAGTCCCTTCTTCCTCTCCCTCCCATGTCCCAGTGGCTCTCTCCCTTCCCTCCAGTCCCTTCCTCCTCTCCCTCCCATGTCCAGTAGCTCTCTCCCTTCCCTCCAGTCCCTTCTTCCTCTCCCTCCCATGTCCCAGCAGCTCTCTCCCTTCCCTCCAGTCCCTTCTTCCTCTCCCTCCCATGTCCCAGCAGCTCTCTCCCTTCCCTCCAGTCCCTTCTTCCTCTCCCTCCCATATCCAGTAGCTCTCTCCCTTCTTTCCAGTCCCTTCTTCCTCTCCCTCCCATGTCCCAGTAGCTCTCTCCCTTCCTTCCAATCCCTTCTTCCTCTCCCTCCCATGTCCAGTAGCTCTCTCCCTTCCCCCCAGCCCCTTCCTCCTCTCCCTCCTATGTCCCAGCAGCTCAGCCATTTTTCCTCCAGGTCCACCCATCCGCATCCTTTGCGCGCTGTCTCTATACCTTTTGTCCCACGGAGGCAGCACTTCCTTCCTGCCCTGTCTTCTCCCCAAGCTCCGCTGCATCGGTCCCTCCCTGCAAGTGCAATCCTCCTTCGCCGGTCGCGCTGCGCTGCCATGCACACGCAGCTACGCTCCTCCCCCTGCCGCGTCTATCTGGCCCTCTGTGATGCACTTCCTGTTTAGGGCCGGATGAACGCGGCAGGGGGAGGAGCATAGCTGCGTGTGCATGGCAGCGCAGCGTGACCGGCGAAGGAGGATTCCACTTGCAGGGAGGGACCGATGCAGCGGAGCTTGGGGAGAAGACAGGGCAGGAAGGAAGCGCTGCCTCCATGGGACAAAAGGGATAGAGACAGCGCGCGATATGCAGATGGGCGGGCCTGGAGGGGAAATGGGTGGGCCTGGGCCCATCCAGGCCCACCCGTGGTCTACGCCCCTGCTGGGAGCAATTTATGAAGTCCACTGCAGTGCCCCCTAGGATGCCCAGCTGGTGTCCTGGCATGTCAGGGGGATCAGTGCACTACAAATGCTGGCTCCTTCCATGTTCAAATGGCTTGCATTTGGACGTTTTTGACATGGACACCTTTGGTCTTGAAAATTGTCGAACGTCAAAGACCTCCATGTCTAAGGACATCCATCTCTAAGGACGTCCAAATCCAAGGCCGTCCTTAGTTTTTTTGAAACAAAAGATGGACATCCATCTTTTTTCGAAAATACAGTTTTCCCCGCCCCCAGATTTGGACATTTTACAAAATTCCCCTCTGTATCTATGAAACCTTAAGCCTCATAGATTACAGCAAATTTACAACACAAGAACAGAGTTTTGTTGGTGCCATTGTGGTTTATTGGGCACCTTTCAACAGATATGGTGGGAGTGCCCAAAGGTCCACTTTTAGGGGATTTTTTAACAACTGCGGTAAAAAGTAACCTTTTCACATCCTTACTTGGGTCATTCTCTCGCACTAAGGTCATTTTTCTGCCAGGGTAAAATTGCAGATTTTTCTATTTCCCCCATTAATAGCCACGTGCTAGTTTACCCATTAATGAATGACCATTAGTGTATGAGCCCCTACCTCCACCCATTATGTAAGTGGTAAAGACTCATGCGCTAACCACACTCCAAGCACAGCAACCAATTAGCATAGAACACACCCACTCTCTTCCCCCAGACCCATTCCCAGTGCTAAACAGAAATGTTTATTTTTTAGCGCATAGTTGTGCGTGTACAAGCAAAAATTACCACAGGACGCCTGAGGGTGCCTCGTGGTAAGGCCTGTCTTTGCTGTAATAAGCGTACATTACTGCCTACTGCAGGTTAGTAAAAGGACCCCATTAAGGATCTTCTATATTCATCCTATTCATTTTTTAATTCATTGACTGCTTTTGTCTCTAACACTTCCAAGGGAGGACATTCATTAATGTGTATTTAGTTCATTAATGTGCATTACAACTATTTAGTGCATGCTATGTTTATTTAAAGTGCTCCAATCAAAAAATTAACATGCATTGTCAATTACTGCATGTTAAATCTATAGCATATGTTAAAATTTTAAACTGAAACCAATGTATGAAAGACATTTTTTAAAAACCTGAAAAAATATCAAGTAAACTAAAAACAAACAGAATATTTTTCGGCCTGTACATATCCTTAGCATCCACCACCCTTTCCTGATGTCTCTATTGGGCTGCAGAAACCCAATGTAGCAGAACAATGTAGGCGGTGAAGAGCATGATCTGGGGATGATCATATTTGATGACAGACTTGTCAAACTGGTAGCTATGGCAACAGAAAAAGCTAGAAAGATGTTTGGGGGCATAGGAAAAGGAAAGATCAAAAACATAAATAGTAGGTGATATTGCCTCTATATTATTCTATAGTGAGAAGTCATTTGGAGTACTCTGCAAGAATTCTACGTATGTATGAGGAGTGCTGGCATTGGTGGCTAGAAAGAATGCTGCCAGCTTCCTCACTGCTGAGGTAGCACTGGGAGAGGGGTTGGGGGGGGGGGGTGGATAGCAGATCTCTTTGACTGGTGGGGCTTGGGCATCCCCATCAGTCATTCAAGAGTTCTGCAGCTTTGGAGGGGTCTAGAGTCCAAAAGGGGAACAGGCACCCAAGCGCTCCCCCCCCCCCCTTGTGGCTATGCCACTGGGCAGGAAAGAATGGGCTTCACTCCTGCCCCAATAGATCACTGCTGATCATCAAGGATTCAGGTAGGCTTTGGGGGGGGGGGGGCACAGAGAGTGAGGGAGTTGCCCACAGGGCTGAAAGGAGGGAAAGTCAGAAGGGGGTCATAGATTGCAGGAGGGGGTGCATTCACTAAACCTGTCATTGGCAAATGAAACCCTGCCCCATTTTAATTTGCCAGTGATAGGAAAAGGCAGATGAAATGTTGTTGACATTTTCTCTGCCTTTATTTGTTAAGAGCTATATATCCCTATTGCATAGTTTGGGTCCGAGAAAAAAAAGAACTTACTACAGATTTGAGTTTTTTAAAACATTATGGGCCCTGTTTACTAAGCAGTGTTAGAGGTGTGCTAATGTTTTTGGTGCACACTAATCGTGTAGGCCCCCATAGTATTCATATGGGCACCTACAGAATTAGCACACTTTAATTCTTAGGGCATGATAAAAACAGTAGTGCACCTTAGTAAACAGGGCCTTACGAGTCATAAAATTCTACTGTCTTTCACCTTCTGATCAACCATCAAATTCCATCCTCCTCATCTTTCCTCTTTAGACTGAATGCTTTTTATGATTCAATTATTCCATCTAATGCTGTCATTTTTTGCTCTGTCTTTTCTGATCTGCAAAAGGGGGAGGTTAGCTCTCGAAAGCTAATCATTAAAATGTAAACCACTTTGATTTTAACCACAGAACGTCAGTATATCAAATCCCATCCCCTTTCCCTTATTATGCTAGTCCAATAAAAAGATCTCTGTAGACATATAATTTTTTGTTTTTATTTATTAACCTATGTTTAAAAATTTCCTGATAAAAGGCTGAAAGCAGTTCAAAGTAAGGAACAAGTCATTTCAGATGGATGATAGTAATCTGTCAGTCATACCACAGACCTTACTAATGACGAAAAAATATAAATAGCCAGTAAATGCACTTGAGTGATTCCGTCCCTAAATGTGACTTCTTGCCTAAATCAAGCTTTTAAAGATGAATGAAAATAGAGAAAAATAATTACTATTGATTATAGTGAGGATCATCCAGAAATTTTTCAGACTCGTGAAGGGTAATTTTATAAGAGGACATTTTGTGTAAACACGTTTCCAGGTGCCTATCTTAAGTACATTTTTAAAAAAAGAAAGTAGATGCCTACTTGTCTTTATAAAATACTAGTAGAAGGGGTAGAAATCACACATACATTCCCAAGCACAAACCTAGAGTAGGTGCAAATGGCCACACCACTAATTTTAAAGTAAGCGGTAGATTAGCATATTTTATAAAGTATTTACATACATGTATGCTCCGCCCATTCCCTGCCCAACCTCTACCCCTGCACATGCTTACTGGCAAAGTACATGCTATCATGTCAACCCTTGCACTTTTATGCTGGTTGAATTTTATCATAGGCCATTTGCATGGGCATATGGGACTAGATTCTATATATGGCGCCTGAAAAATCAGTGCTGAAAAAATTCCCACCTAGGCGTATTCTATAAACTGCACCTAGATTTAGGCATGGTTTATAGAATGTGCCTAGTGGCCATGCCTGCAGCTAAAGCTAGGCACGTCCACCATTGCCTAAAGGGCCCTTTTACTAAGCTGCGTAAGCGCCTACACATGCCAATTCTGAGTTACCGCCCTGGCTCAGGCGGTAATTTCATTTTTGACGTACGTCCAATACACACATCAGAAAATATTTTTATTTTCTGGTGCATGAGCAGTAATCGGCATTTGGACGCGCGTTGACCATTAACGCCCAGTTAATGTGTGACACCTTACCGCTAAGTCAATGGCTGGTGGTAAGGTCTCAGACCCAAAATGGACGCTTGCCAATTTTCATTTTGCCGCACGTCCATTTTCGGCACCCCAAAAAAGGCATTTTTTACGGGTGTGTTGAAAAATAATTATGTGCCTGTCCAAAACATGCACCTACACTAGCGCAGGACATTTTTCTGCGCACCTTAGTACCCCTAAGTTAAGTACAGAGAAGGCGTATTCTATCACCCTGCATGTTAATTTTCAGAATGCCCAAGACCTGCCCATTCCACACCCTTGGCCATGCCCCCTTTATTGGCAGTGCACATTAGAATTTGCAAGCACCACTTTACAGAATACCCTTAGCAAGGTGTGCGTGTAAATTCTAATTAATGCCAATTAGTGTCAATAATTGCTTGTTAAGTGGAAATTATCACTGCTGATTGGCTTGTTAAGTAATTAAGTTGCGCATGCAAATCCAGAATATGACCAGATTTGCGCACAAAATTTCAGTAGCACTACGTAGAATCTGGGGGATGATCACATATATGCAAAAATAAAATTGAAATAATTCAAACAACCTCGCTCAACTTGCTGACATACATGTGACCACTACACAAAACCAAATAAAGTGCAAAGCGAACAGCACAAATGGGAGACAAAGAAAAAAGACAAAAAATAAATAAAAGAAGAAGAAGGCAAGGAGTGAAGCCTCAATGCTAAATGCCCCCTCCAAGACAAAGTCTCAACAACAGGGACTACAGCAGAAACTATCACTGTCCCACTCTGTTTAGTTATTTATTTATTTATTTGTGACATTTATATCCCACATTACCCCAAACAAGTTTGAGTTCAATGTGGCTTACAATAAACCAGGGGCGTAGCCAGACCTCGCCGGGAGGGGGGGCCAGAGCCCGAGGTGGGGGGGCACTGTTTAACCTCCCGCCCCCCGAGCCACCGCCACATCAGACCCCCCCTGCCGGCCTGCCCACGATCCCCTTCAACCCCCCTCCCGCCACCAACGCTCCCCCGCCGTCGCCGCCCGCCCCGTTGCTGCAAATGATACCTTTTTTGAAGAGAGACTTCCTTCCGCACTCGAGTAGCGCCTTTCTTCAATGAAGTTCTGGCGATCAGCTGTTTCGACGCCGGCGACGCTGCTGGCGTCAAAACAGCTGATCGCCGGAACTTCATTGAAGAAAGGCGCTACTCGAGCGCGGAAGGAAGTCTCTCTTCAAAAAAGGTATCATTTGTGGTGACGGGGTGGGCAGCGACGGTGGGGGAGCGTTGGTGGCGGGAGGGGGGTTGAAGGGGATCGTGGGGCAGGGGGCCAGGGCCAAATCTACGGGGGCCCGGGACCCCTCAGGCCCCACGTAGCTACGCCACTGCAATAAACAGTATAGGATACATAACAAAGAATAATGCACATAAAAACCAGGGCTTTTTTTGAGGGGGTACTTGGGGGTACTGAGTACTGGCACCTTTTCCATTGTCTGCTAAAACTGACCCATGGTCCCCAAGTTTTAATGAAAGAGCTCAGGCTCTACACAACAATTCTGCTTTGTCTTATATTCTATGACTGGTTGCATGGAGCCTGGCTATGTGTCCCTCAGTGATCACCCACCCCTGAAGGGTGGCCTGGCATTTGAGTATCGGCACCTTTTTTGCTAGAAAAAAAATAGCTCCCAGGTGCATAGCACCCTTTCCTTGTGTGTTGAGCCCCCCAAATCCCCCTCAAAACCCACTGCCCACAAGTCTACACCATTACTATAGCCCTAAGGGGTGAAGGGGGGCACCTACATGTGGGTACAGTGGGTTTGGGGGATTGGACGACTAATAAGCATTAAGCAGCACAATTGTAACAGGTAGGGGGGGATGGGCCTGGGTCCACCTGCCTGAAGTCCACTGCACCCCCTAACAACTGCTCCAGGGACCTGCATACTGCTGCCAGGGAGGTGGGTATGACATTTGATGGTGAAAATAAAAAGTTGTGAAACATCATTTTTTTGTGGTGGGAGGGGGTTAGTGACCACTGGGGGAGTCAGGGGAGGTCATCCCCGATTCTCTCTGGGGGTAATTTGGTCATTTAGGGCACTTTTTGGGGCCTTATTCGTGAAAAAACAGGGTCCAGGAAAAGTGCCCTAAATTCTAGCTACAAACGCATACTTTTTTTCCATTATCGGCGAAAGGCGCCCATCTCTGTTTGGGTGATAACCATGCCCCAGTTCTGCCTTCACCACGCCTCCGACATGCCCCCGTCAACTTTGTATGCTTCCGCGATGGAGTGCAGTTGAAAACGTCCAAGTTCGGCTTTCGATTATACCGCGTTATTCGTTTTTGTGAGATAAACGTCCATCTCTCGATTTAGGTCGGAACTTGGGCGTTTTTCTCGTTCGATTATAATCAGAATAGCAACCCATGGAACTTTGTAAGGTTAAGTGCTTTGGAAGTGAGCCCCCATATGGTCACTGAAAACCAGTGAGAGTATAAAAAACAAACAGCTGCAATTTCGGCAAAACTTATAGCCCAGAACACCCCTTGTTGGATTTTTCATCTGGTGCCAGTTGGATTACATGCATGCATTGAGGACTTTTCAATTAAGTTATATTTATTTGATGTATATTATATGTTTACTTGTGTTTCAGAGCATTCCTTCTGGTACCATTGTGTTTGTTTTTTGTATTCACACTGGCTTTAAAGAGTGCTTTTACCAAGCTGCGGTAAAAAGGGCCCTGCAGTAGCAGCGGGGGGCGTTTTTGCCGCACATCAGGGCCCTTTTTACCGCAGGGGTAAAAAGCCCCCCAAAAAAGACATGACCATGAAGAAAGATTATTCTTACTGCATGGCCATGCAGGTGGGAGCACTTACTGCCATCCATTGAGGTGGCAGTAAGGTCTTCCACCGTAACCTTGGTTACTGCCACGCTAGAAATTATGGAATTATTTTCCATAGCGCTAGAAATGGTGTGCACTCAAGGTGGAAGGCCAGCAGTAGCTCCGGGTTGCCACGCGGAAAACCTTTAGTAAAAGGACCCATAAGTAACTGGCTCTCTTTTATCAAGCTGCGCTAGCAGCTGCCATGCATCAATGCTGATGGAACCTATACAAAGTGAATTCGCTTTGTCAACATTACTGCACTGGCAGCCACTAGGGCAGCTTGATAAAAGGGGGCCCTTGTTTGTTGACATACTGACACTGTTCACGTTTTGGGGATGGTTTTTTTTAATGCCATTTGGCTTTGTTCTCCACCTGTGCTACATTTTGTATTAGTAACAGAGAGTGGGCTGGTGATAGTTTCTTCTGTAGTCCCAGTTGTTGAGACTTTGTCTTGGAGGGGGCGTTTAGCTTTAAGGCTTCACTTCCTGCCTTTTTCATCTTCTTTTGTTTTTATTTCTTTTTCTCTCTCATTTGTAAAGTTTTTTTTTTGCACTTTATTTGGATTTGTGTAGTGTCACAAATATGTCTGCAAGTTGAGCAGAGTTGTTTGAATTATTTTTATATATATGCCCTTTTCTCTCTCTGTGGATATTGTATCAAAATTACACACTTGCTCAGGAAGCAAACAAAAAGATACAAAAAATAGTCTATTGTAGTATGTTTTATTGACATTGTGATTCTCTGGCTACTAATGAAAATTATAGCAGAGTTTTAATGTACTCCAGCTGTTTTCATAAGATTAAAAGTTAATCTTATGACCCCCACGTAACCCTCTTCACCTACCAACACAGCATGACTATGATCGAACAGGACATCACGCAATCTTCATCCATTCCGACCCTCCACTTATACCTCATACGATCACTATACAACTTTCTATTTGTTATTCACCAACTGGGCAAATGCCTTTGACAGTACTATGTAAGCCACATTGAGCCTGCAAATAGGTGGGAAAATGTGGGGTACAAATGCAACAAATAAAATAAATATGATCTGTAGCTCATAGAAAAAATAAGTGAAGACATTATTAATTATTTTGAAGGGGCTGGGAATATTAACTAGATAAAATGTATTTTTTTTTTATAAAAATGATGAAATTATAGCTAATGGAAAAATGTTTAAAAGGAAGCATTTTTAATGCACCTGTAAATTTAAGGCGCGTTAAACGCTAATGTGCCTATACATTTCTATGGGCGCATTAGCGTTTAACATGTGTAAACCATTTATGTGTGTTAAAAACACTAACACACCCATAGCACCGCTTAGTAAACATAGGCGTAAGTTACATGCATAGTTATAGAATATGCTTCAATTTCCACTTGGAAATTAAGGCACAATATATAGAATCTGGCAGTAAATGCAGATTCTATAATCGACAGTTGTATGCACAACTGATGTTATAGAATACTAGTGTAAATCTGTATTTAAGCACCTAACTTTACAGGCACAAGCACTTATGCTAGCCAAATGGCTGGTGTACATGCTTGCACCTAACTGTAGGCAGGTAGGCTACAGATTACTAACAGCAGATCAGGAATTTCATGTTTGAAATTCCTGGGGTGTATACTATCCAGTCCAGGTGATTTATCACTCTGAATTGTTGATTTGGCTCAGTACTTCTTCCAGGTTCAGTGAGATTTCTTCCAGTTCCTCCGCATCATCACCCTTGAAAACCATTTCTGGTACAGCTAGATCTCCTATATCTTCTCCCATAAAGAACAAAACAAAGAATTCAATCAATCTCTCTGTAATTGGTGCTATTGAACATATTTATAAATGACCTGGAAATCGGAACAACAAATGGGTGATTAAGCTTTTAGATGACACAAAGCTATTTAAAGTTGTCAAAACATATGCGGATTGTGAAAAATTGCAGGAAGACCATAGGAGACTGGAAGACTGGGCATCCAAATGGCAGATGAAATTTAACGTGGACAAATGCAAAGTGATGCACATTGGGAAGAATAAACTGAATCATAGTTACCTGATGTTGGGGTCCATCTTAGGATTCACCACTCAAAAAAAGATCTAGGTGACAATCCAGCTTATAATCGAAAGACAAAAACGCCTATATTGCGACCTAAATCAGGAGATAGGCGTTTATCTCCCAAAAACGAATAACGCGGTATAATCGAAAGCCGAACTTGGACGTTTTCAACTGCACTCCATCGCGGAAGCGTACAAAGTTGACGGGGGCGTGTCGAAGGCGTGGTGAAGGCGGAACTGGGGCGTGGTTATCGGCCGATCAGAGATGGGCGCCTTTTGCCGATAATGGAAAAAAAATATGCGTTCTTAGCGAGAATTTAGGGCACTTTTCCTGGACCATGTTTTTCCACGAATAAGGCCCCAAAAAGTGCCCTAAATGACCAGATAACCACTGGAGGGAATCGGGGATGACCTCCCCTGACTCCCCCAGTTGTCACAAACCCCCTCCCACCACAAAATATGCCGTTTCACAACTGTTTATTTTCACCCTCAAATGTCATACCCACCTCCCTGGCAGCAGTATGCAGGTCACTGGAGCAGTTATTAGGGGGTGCAGTGGACTTCAGGCAGGTGGACCCAGGCCCATCCCTCCCCTACCTGTTACAATTGTGCTGCTTAATGCTTATTAGTCGTCCAACCCCCCAAACCCACTGTACCCACATGTAGGTGTCCCCCCTTCACCCCTTAGGGCTATAGTAATGTTGTAGACTTGTGGGCAGTGGGTTTTGAGGGGGATTTGGGGGGCTCAACACACAAGGGAAGGGTGCTATGCACCTGGGAGCTCTTTTACCTTTTTTTTTGTTTTTGTAAAAGTGCCCCCTAGGGTGCCCGGTTGGTGTCCTGGCATGTGAGGGGGGACAGTGCACTACGAATCCTGGCCCCTCCCACGAACAAATGCCTTGGATTTATTCGTTTTTGAGCTGGGCGCTTTCATTTTACATTATCGCTGAAAAACAAAAACGCCCAGCTCACAAATTGTCGAATAAAACATGGACGTCTATTTTTTTCGAAAATACTGTTCGGTCCGCCCCTTCACGGACCCGTTCTCGGAGATAAACGCCCATGGAGATAGACGTTTTCGTTCAATTATGCCCCTCAATGTAGACAATACACCAAAATATTCTGCCTTGGATTGGTTATTGAGCTACATGGACCTTTAGTCTGACTTATTATGACTATCATTATGTTCTTATGTTTTTTTAAATTACACACGGTGTTATAGAATACGGCAGATCTGCGCCTAATTTATATGTGAGGATTTACACCAGGTTTCAGTTGGTGTAAATCCTCACGCCCAATTTATAGAATAGTGTTGGAATAGTCAGTGATGATTTTCAGCAGCACTCACAAGATACTTCCACTGAAAATCTCTGGATAGCCCCAGCCATCAGTTCTTACTCGGATAGCAGCTGCTGTTATCTGGATCAGTGCTTCTGAATATTGATCCAGTTGCTGGACAGATAGGAGATACCTGCACAACCCCTTTGAGAGCACTTAAGGATCTAAGGGGTATGTCTTCTATAGATTGCAAAGCACATTACAGATTTTTGTGGTAAGTAACTTGTTTGCAGGTAGTAAGCGCATGGTATTTATTTTCTGTATTTATATTCTGGTGGTGGTGTGTCAGGGGTGAGAAAGTGAAATACTGGAAATGTCGAGCAGGGACTGTCTCTTTATGTTCAAGTGTACAGCGCTGCGTACATCTAGTAGCGCTTTAGAAATTATAAGTAGTAGTAGTAGTAAATGTGCTTAGTTCCTGGGCATGCCAGAAATTGGCTTAGTGTAGGGAAAGTCCTGCATTAACACATGCTAACCCCATTTACTAGCATATGCTAGTAGACTTACCGATAAGACTCAGGTTACAAAGCATTTATTTTTAAGATATAAAATGTTTCTTAAAACTCTACAACAACAGCTGAATCCATACTTCCCCAACTTGAAATTGCCTCAGTCAGAATCAACCACCCAACGCTACAGGACCACCTAAACATTATCCTGTTCTATAGACCACCAGGCAACTGGCAAGATTGCCAAACACACTTCATGGATTTCATATCAAACACATGCGTCACTACCCAAAACCTTCTTATAGCAGGTGACATCAACCTCCACTTCGAGGATACTAACCTAACAAATGTGAGTGAATGCAAAGACTTCCTTCAACTATGGGAGCTCAAATGGCCAAACATGCAACCCACCCATATTAAAGGACATATACTAGACATAATTACACACAAATTCTCACATGATCTAAATCTCACACTAAAAGATACAAACTGGACAGCCATACCATGGTCCGATCACTACAAAGCGAACCTACCCCTTCAATGGTGAACAAAACATTCACAACACAAACAAGAACAATCAACCTATACCACGAGAGGCAAAATAGACCCACTAAAATTTTGGCAACAATTCTATGACAACAAATGGACAAAACCAATGGATTCACCCCAATATCTCCATGATTGGGACAACAGATGCAGAATCATACTTGACAACATAGCACCACTTCAAACCAGAACCTCACATAGGAAAAACTCAATACCATGGTTTAATGAAGAACTGAAAGAGCTAAAACACAAGTCAGAAGACTAGAGCGAGCATGGAATAAGAAAAAAGATGACTCTGCGCTCAAAGAAAATACAAATACACCATCAGACAGACCAAAAGATCATATTTTAAAACTAAAATCGGACCAGGATACAAGGATACACATAAACTCTTCCAACTCGTAAATAATTTATTAAACACCAAGCCGGTTACATCTAATAACAGTGATACCCCATCAGCAAACAACCTCGCAAATTACTTCAAAGAGAAAATCATAAAGCTACGAACTATGATACCCAGCAACACAATTGATTATGTAAACCTCCTTGAATGTCTAGACCCAATACATGGGGAATATCCAGCAGATCGATCATGGACCAACTTTGACTCACTATCGATCGAAAACATCTCTCAATCACTCAAAAGATATGCCAAATCACTATGCAAAACTAAACATCTGTCCTAGTAATCTTATGAGATCTGCCCCCCAACAATTCATAACATACCAAGTAAAAACTAAACGAGGAGATTTCAGTCCCATGGATTCCTGAATGCGGTGTTCCCCAAGGATCCCCCCTCTCACCAACCCTCTTTAACCTAAATGACACCACTAGCCAAGCTATTAGACAATCAAAATCTCAACCCATACATATATGCAGACGATGTCACGATTTACATCCCATTCAAACATGACCTAAAAGAAATCACCAACGAAATCAACCAAAGCTTCCAAATTATGCACTCCTGGGCGGATGCATTTCATCTAAAACTCAATGCAGAAAAAACACAATGTCTTATAATCACCTCACAATACAATACTAATAAATTCACCACCATAACCACCCCAAACTTCTCCCTCCCCGTCTCAAACAATTTGAAAATTCTGGGTGTTACCATTGACCGAAATCTCACACTTGAAAACCACGTGAAGAATACAACTAAGAAAATGTTCCATTCTATGTGGAAACTCAAGAGTAAAACCTTTCTTCCCAAGGTCCATTTTTTGGAACCTGGTACAGTCAATGGTACTAAGTCACCTGGATTACTGCAATGCACTCTATGTTGGCTGTAAAGAACAGACCATCAAAAAACTTCAAACAGCCCAGAATACCGCAGCCAGACTCATATTTGGGAAAACTAAATATGAAAGTACAAAACCCCTGAGAAAGAAATTACACTGGCTCCCACTTAAAGAACATATCGCGTTCAAGATCTGCACGATTGTTCATAAAATCATTTACGGAGATACCCCGACCTACATGCTGGACCTAGTGGACCTGCCACTCAGAAACGCTAAAAAATCTTCCCGCACCTTTCTCAACCTGCACTTCACCAGTTGTAAAGGACTAAAATACAGACTAACACACGCGACCAGCTTTTCTTATATGGGCACACAGCTATGGAATGCACTTCCAACTCACTTGAGAATGATCAACGAATTAACTAACTTCCGCAAATCTCTGAAGACCTACCTCTTTGATAAAGCCTACCACGAGAACCCATAACTAACTATAACACAACACTTATACGACTTTATTCAGAATGTATCTTTCTCCAACTGCTTGACCAAATCCTCTTGTCTTCCTTGACTTCTTTGTAACACCAATTGTATTCTTCATCCTGGAATGGAATGCCATAACAGGTCTTTGTAAGCCACATTGAACCTGCAAATAGGTGGGGAAAATGTGGGATACAAGTGCAATAAATAAATAAATAATAAATACTAAAATAGAACATGCCTTCTCAGAAGAGAAGGCTCTTTGGATAAAAATCACACTTCAACAAGTCTTCTCCACTGAATTATCTGAATGTAAACAAAAACCTTAAAGGATTGTCAGGGAACTAGGAAGACTGAACTGAGAACTGCAAAAAGAAAGCTATCCTTTTTTATTTTTTCAGGAAACCTCTCATCACCTGTTCAATCTTAGACTCAAGAGACTGGCCCTGTGCACTGCACTATTGTAACCAGAGTGTTTGTCTTATCATACCTTTGTAAACTGAAGTCAGGTTACTGTATTGCTCATTTGCCAGAGGTGCCCTGCAATTTTTCACCCACTCCAGTAAAGCAACTGACTCACTTTTCGCTAAAAATAATCATAATAAAAACATCTACTCTCTCACTCCTTCAGCAAACACTGTAATCACTTGAATCAATTTATCAGAGATGACTGCTTGTTGTGCCATAATTATGTGATCTGTTTGAATGAAAGGAGCTATGTAAATGTATTTAATAATAATAGTGCTACTAATAATAGCACTCTTCAATTATAGGTCTGTAGGAATCCTTATTAACATGAATAACATATGATTTCTGCATCTGAAGGACAAATCTCATTGAAGGCAGAAGACTGTTGAAAGTAGATGCCACTTTCTGAAATTTTGACTTAGATATGAAATTGGTACTTTTTAGGTACACACTTATTGTAAGCCCTCTGGAGACAGGGAAGTATCTACTGAACCTCAATGTAAATTGTGCTGTGCTATTACTGAAAAGACATGCGTGAAATCTAAATGTCCTTTCAATGTTTATCCAATAAACACATTTATGTATGTATTTATTTATTTGCATTGAGGGGGTGTTTTATCAGTGTTTATTAATTAAAACTAAAATCAGAAGTTCTAAATCAGTGCTTCTCACCCCAGTCCTTGAAGCAGATCTAGTCCAATCAGGTTTTCAGGATATTCACAATGAATATGCATGGGATTATTACTTTAGCATGTGGGTACTGTGCGCACATGCAAAACCTTATTTCATAGCTTTGGGGGCAGGTCTGGGGGCGGAGAGTAGGCATGTTTTCTGCTAATTGGTTACCGCAGCTACATTGCT
Organism: Microcaecilia unicolor; assembly: GCF_901765095.1. Classification (NCBI taxonomy): domain Eukaryota; kingdom Metazoa; phylum Chordata; class Amphibia; order Gymnophiona; family Siphonopidae; genus Microcaecilia; species Microcaecilia unicolor. The sequence continues at coordinate 494,725,498 of NC_044032.1, forward strand.
GCATGCTAACTGATTAAAGTGTTATTAGCTTGTGAGCCCTTACCACCTAGAAAATAGGTGCATTTAAAGGCTCATGCGCTAATGGCCATGAACTAATGGGAAAATCAGCATGTGGCCATTATTGGGAAAATAGACACAACGGTCATTTCCTGGCAGTGCTAAAAGTGGCTTTAGCATGCAGTAAAGACCTGTGCTGGGGATAGCTCAGGCCACATTTTAGTGCTACGTAGTAAAAGTGCCCCTTAATTAGCTGTATAATCATCAGTGTCCAAAACTAGATATGATGAGCATGAGACCTCTTTTTTATTTTCATTTTCTCACACTTTCCCCTGGACGCATGCCATGTTGTGTATGCAAATTTGTGCACACAGTCAATTTATGAATGCTACTAAATTAAATATTGTAACATAGTAACATAGTAGATGACGGCAGAAAAAGACCTACACAGTCCATCCAGTCTGCCCAAGATAAACTCATATGTGTATACCTTACCTTGATTTGTACCTGTCTTTTTCAGGGCACAGACCGTATAAGTCTGCCCAGCAGTATTCCCCACCTCCCAACCACCAGTCCCGTCTCCCATCACCGGCTCTGGCACAGACCGTATAAGTCTGCCCTCCACTATCCACACCTCCCAACCACCAACCCCTCTTCCCCCCACCTGTTCTCAATAATTGGCCAATAATGTCCAATTATCAACACTAATTGGGCATAATTTCTTTTCACTGGCATAAATGACTGCGCCTAAATCTATGTGCTATTCTAGAAACCACGTCTGTTCTTATACAATACCACTAGGTGTGTTAATCGGATGCACTTAGTTTTTAGTCGCCATAAATAGAATCCGGCCCATTATCCCACATGTTTTGCCCAACTGTGTCTATTATTGTGGGATCTTATACCATTTTATGGCATTGCAGAGATATGATTACTGAAGACTAATATGAACTGATGCAAATTTAACAACAGAATGATCAGCTGTGAGAGAGGATGAGCTGCTTTATGAAGCATGTTGTAATGCATTGGTTACAAAGATAGCCAGTTTGTGTTGCTGCCAGGAAGCTATGTAAAACACTCTTTTTTTTCTTTTTAAGTGCTACTATTATGGTTGACCTTCCCACAACTGTTTATGTTTTCTTTTCTTGGCATCTGACTGGTTGAAATATGGCTAGGATAAGAGCATAGCAGCGTGGTGCCTTAGAGCAGTGTTTCCCAGCACACGTTACATGTACCCCAAGTGGCACATGAGACCTTGCCAGGGGGTACGCAGTACGCGGCTCCAACAAAAATAAAATTGGCAGTGGCTTCCAGAAAAAACAACAGCTGATTCACAGCTCCTGACAAAACAACCCCAATAGTTGATACATTTCCTCAGGGCCCCCTCTTCGTGGGCTTTCTGGCACAGAAAAAAAGATGGAGCAGGCGCAGAAACTACAGAGGCGTGCTGAACTCATCTCAGGACCACACTGCCGTACGAGTGCTCTCAGCACATGCCTCTGTGGCTTCAGTGAAAGAATATTTTTTTTCCGGCTGTCAAAGTTCTGGATCAAACCCCTGCCCCCACCATGGGAAAATCTTCTGCAGCTTGATAGAGCTCTGTGATGACCCCCATCTGGAAATCTCTCTCTCTCTTTGTGCTCCCCCCTAACTATGGCTGTGCAATTGGGCCTGATCTGCCCCATAGCTATGTGCTGCCCCTGGAAAGCTCTCTCTTCACTCTTTGGGCACCCCCTCACTTGTAGCTGCAATCGAGCCCTGGAAGCGCTCTCTCTCTCTCTGTGGAGTATCTGGGCTCCCCCTCATGGCAGGGGCTACCACTGTCCGAATACAGCGCCATGCTGTCAACCCTCCACTGGCCTCCTCCAAGCCTTGAGATGTGTAGTCAGGTCAGGAGACCCAATCCCATGCAGACTGCAGCCCTACTCCAGTTTTTCACTTTACTCCTCAGCGCTGGGTAAGTGACAAAAATGTTGCTCTGGAGTTGGGATGAGTGAGTACAAGATAGAAGTGATGGTGATGGGGAGGGGAAGGGGAAGGGGAAAGGGAAGGGGTGGGTAAAGAGGGAAGATTTTGGGGATAGCAAGATGGGAAGGGGCAGGATGGGGACAGGGAGGGAATGATGTGAATTTGTAAAAAGGGACAGGAGAGTAGAGATAAGTTTAAGGAAACAAAACATGGAGAAAATGTGATGAGGCATAGAGAAGGGAGTATGGGTGTGAGGTAGGCAGGTGTCTTTATGTGAATGGAGCTGCTAACTGTGCTGATTTTATAAGTACAGAATGCTAAAAAAAGGTAACACGCCACACTTTGCTTTTCAGTGGTTGCATTCCTTGCATATTCTGAAGACAGTTTGCACTTCTGTGTCATTACTATGTGCTATTTAATTTTAGTTGTAATTTGTTATGTGCATGGAAAAGTGCCTTGGCTCATTGGGGACTATTTATTAAGAAAAAATAAAATTTCTTCACAAAAATGAAGTTGCCAATAGTGATCAATCAAGTTTCTTCTGAAACAAAGAATTTGACTGGTCACCGTGGGGAAGTTCTTCAATTTTGTGAATAATTTTTTTCTCCTGTTTTTATAAATAGACCCATCTGTAAGTCTCATTGTTCATTTTTACTCAGATTGTAAGAACAACATACCAGCTGTCAAGGAGCCAGATGGTTTATATGGGATTGAAATATAACTGTGTCTTGTTCTGAATACCATGCCCAACTATCTGTATGTGTTACACATTTTGTTGTTAGTTAACAGTTTAATAATAAAATGTCCATTTCAAAATCTCTGTTGATTGGTTGAAATGTGTTTGACTTAGGAGGTACTTGGCTTGAAGAAGTTGGGAAACACTGCCTTAGAGTCTCTTCATATGCTAAACAAATGTCAATCTCACCCTTCCAATGCAACATGTCATGTCAGAAGAGGTGGGATTGAAAGACACCGAGAGCATGCTTCAGGGGCGTAGCCAGACAACAGATTTTGAGTGGGCCTAGGCAAGAAGTAGGTGGGCACCAAGTGTTCTCCCCCTCCCCCACAACCAAAAACAATTCTCAGCTGGTGGGATAATACTTCTTTCCACCTTTGCAGTCTGCAGCAAGCATGCGCTAAAAAGTGAGAACTTGCAGGTGCCAGTATCATGGAGAGCAGCGTTTTTGTTACCATCAGGGGGAAGTCTTCAGTAGGCGGAGCTTGGGATCCCCACCAGCTACCACTAAACATGTGCTACTGTTGGGTGGGCCTGACCCCTAAGTGGGTGGGCCCTGGCCCACCCAGGCCCACCTGTGGCTACGCCTCTGGCATGCTTGCTCTCTGAGGCCCTGTGCTGTTGTTTTTGGTTTCTGCTTCAGACCTGAGGGCTGCAGGATGGATAGGAATATGAGAGACAATGCTGGGCATAGAGTAGGTGGAAAGGGAGATCTGGGATGATGCTGAAGGGGGAGGAGGATGGTATGATTGGGCGACATACTGAACATTAGCAGCATGCTCCTTAGGCTTGCTCCTTGGATGAGCTCTGGTGGCAAGCCAATAGAGGAGAAGATTTTGAAAGTTCACATGCATACAAAACTGATTTATCCCGGAAGGAACAACAATTCCACAGAGCTGCACTCAACTCCCCTTGATACCCTTCTCTCTTGCTAGACACCTAAAATTACAATCAATTAAACATATCGGACCTCAAGAAGGCCCACTCTCAGTCACCCTATCAATCCTTTGCTTCCAAATCACTGATATAATCTCCCCTAACTCTCCATTTAATATCATCCCAAATAACAAGAATTCCCCAAACCATACCACACCTGTACTCCTGCTTACTCTCCCATCTGTACAATAAACTTTCAAAATTCCCTCCATTGGCTTGCCCCCAGAGTTCACCCCCAAGGGCAAGCCTAAGGAGCATGCAGCTAATGTCAGTTTAAAATATTCCAGAAGAGCGGGAAGTCTGTGACAGATGGCTACAGCCAGATTTGAGGAGGGGGGGGGGGGGGAAGTGATATGTTTGCAATACATAGGCACATGTGCTGTCTGAGCTGAGGTGGCAATAGGGACAGAAACTAGCATGGTTTCTTTTCTGTGGAGTATGTACACTGTGGCTGGGAGGTGGCGATGGGAAGTGGGGTAAAGCAGATGTGCCTTTGGGTGGCTCAATGTACTTTAGTGAACTGCTGCCATCGATATGTACGTGTGGGGAAGGATGCTGGTGTGTGTGTGTGGGGGGGGGGGGGGGGGGGGGAATCCAGATATGTCTGGGATAAGCAGCATAAAATGTATTGAACTTTTTATGGACCTTGCTAGGTATTTGTGACCTGGATTAGCCACTGTTGGGAACAGGATGCTGGGCTTGATGGATCTTTGGTTTGTCCCAGTGTGAAAATACTTATGTACTTATATACTTAAGTGCAGCCCCTCATTTCAGCATTGAATAGTTAGTAAAAGGGCCCCCATAATTACTTGTCATTGGTTATTCACCTTGGATATTTGTTATTCTTTCTTATGAAAAATCAATAACATAACAAGAAAGGGACCTCACTGTATGTGACCCTGCCTATGAATGTGCAGGAGAAATATACACATGTTTTGCACATTGAGAAATTGTGCTGCCATTTCCACAGACAATTCCTTGATGCGGGGACCAGTACAGCCATTGCATGTCTTGGTAGGGTATTTTCGTCTATGACGTTTGCTTTATGTACTATTTCTAAATGTTTTTGTGTATTTTTGAATATTGGAACACATTATGGACTTGCATTTTTTTTAATGCTTTCTGGTAAACACTCTTTTTGCCATTTGAACATCATATCGAAAATGCCTCTCCAAGTGTCATTTAGTAACTTTGAGTTCTTCACTTTTTCATCACCCTTCTATTCTTTAATAATTGAATATATCTTATATGTTCTGTCCTTTATATCATGTCATTCCATTATATTTTACCTCTCTTCCTCTTTGCTATTATTTCCTCATCTTCTCTACTTCCTCTCCCTAGTACTGCTAAAGCTGCAGGTAAGAATTCCCAAGAGATATCTACTAGTTGGGAATGTGGATGTAGTAGTAGTGGAAAGGATTTCATGACTCTGCTGACTAGGAAATAGTAGGTTTTGTGAGATGACTGAACATAGAAAGTGATGAGATGAAAGAGAGAAGAGCTGCACTGAGATGGATAGAAAAGGAGTGGAATCTACGGCTGAATAAGAATTGTTAATGCAGAAAACTACCCCCATTATAAATTATTTTTTAAAGGATGTTAACTACCCCTTAAAACACCCATGGGTGGTTTTTTTTAAGGGGTTCTACCTACACCTTATTGTCTTGCTACATATTACCCTCTATCTGTTACACATCCTAGCCACCGTACCTCACAATTATAGTACACTAGTGTCTCTCCATGATCTTATTAAGTTACCCATTGGCACTTGGTTACAAGGGATGATGATCTTGCATGGATGCATTATACATCACTTTCATTATCTATAAGGTTTATATGTGCAAGATCAGCATACAGTGCAGCATATTCAGGTGTAATAGTAAGAAGACATGAAGGAAACCCATCTTTAATTTTAGAAGTGGGGGAGACAGAGAGGTCATGATAATATCTATACCTTACCAGTTAAGTATACAAAACAAAAATTATGTTACTTACCACCCAATGTACCAATCAATCTGAACCCAAGTGCAGAACGGCTATCCAGTACTCCTGCGAATGAGACTGGTTGCAATCTCCGAGTGGTCTTACCCAAGAGTTTCGCAGTAGACCTTGGATGTTCTCCAAACACAAATAACCTTAAGGGACAGTTTCACAGGCGTCCCAGACAAAACTTATGACCCCTTAGCTTAACCACAAAACAGAAACTTTTCTTGTTAACAGTGAAGTCAATTTCCTACCTGTTAACAGTATCACGTTTAGTCTCACTAGAAAGCGGATATCACGTCCTTAGACGGATACTGTAGTAAATAAAAATATTTTTTGTCTCGTCCGTAGATGGATATCATGTCAGTAGACGGATACAATTATAATTAAAGACACCTCAAAATGTAGTCTCGCCCAAAGGCGGATACACGTAATCTGTAGTAAGGTATAAGAATTAAGAATAAAATTGAACGACAAATTACCTAAAAAAAAAAATCCCTTGGCCTGGATTGGCTGCTGTCATGGACAAGATGCTGGGCTTGATGGACCCTTGGTCTTTTCCCAGTATGGCATTACTTATGTACTTATGTACTTATAATTTAGAAGAGGTACTCTCCACTTCTACCAGCGTGCGGGGTAGGATAAAATCTGACTCCCTGTTCACACAACCATCCTCTGCTACCAAATGTTTATCTTTCAGTCCTCTCCCAGGTATAAAGGTACTAGTTACCTATAACTCCAGGGATTATGGTCCTAACACCACCAGGTGGAGAGACAGAAAGACACAGAAGGCTATAGTAATATGAAAATAATCAATAATTGTTTATTACACTTACTAATCAGGACTACAATTAGACTACGTAATATAATTAATTAATTCTCATATGAGACAGCAACTGGGACACAAACGTGGCCTCTGACATTAGCTCTCTGATTGCCTCTGCCCATGATTCTCCTTTTATACCCTTTTCTCCCATAGACTAATATTGGAAGTACAAAGTCAGCATTTTCTAACATATTCCAGCATATTCTAGTAAATTCTATCTTACAGAAGCAAAGTTCTTCATAACATATTTGCTTATCACAAGTAAGATCAGTAAGGGTATCCTACTTTGCAAAAACCATCTTCCCAGCAACCAAAGTCATGTCTTCTTCATTATCTGCTTTCATGGTCAGCAGCAAATTTCCCTTACATTACTTCATTCTCCTGCCACACATATCTCTGTTATGACTCCATATCTGCCTGTCTCTCCAACAGAAGGGCAAGCTGACATGAGATTCACATTCTGTATAATTCTTATTATTTAGCTTCTCAGTGACTCTTAACCTTGCTTTCAACAAACGCACTGAATTTTACAATACAGCCGTACGTACTCTGTCACACTTCGCGTTCCCTGACGCAGGTGCTTAGCGCTGAAACACGGACCGTGTCAGGTCCATTCAAAGATCTGTTCCTTAAAATATATGATTAAAGGTTTCATTCCCTTTTTTTGAAGGCTCCTGGTACTTTTTTTATTTTGCTCTTTGGACCATTGTTTATAGAAACAGCATTGTATCACTGCTGAAACCTGGGCTTGGAAGCTAAGTTTATCATCCAGTATAACCCCTAATATTTTCATTGAGGTAACTAGTACCATGAATGAGAATTGGTGAAATGAAAGGAACAGACCCATCCTTAGAGACTACAAGTGCCTTACATTTTGAAGGATTAAGAATAACTTTATTCTGGACAAGCCAGGATATCACTGAATCTATCTTATTAAGAATTTGTACTTCTGATCTGTTGCTTGGATCTTAACAGGTAATAATTTGAATATCATCTGTGTATTCACAGTTGTTGATGCCCCTGTATAAGTCGTTGGTGAGGCCCCACCTGGAGTATTGTGTTGGTTTTGGAGGCCGTATCTTGTAAAGGATGTAAAAAGAATTGAAGCGGTGCAAAGAAAAGCTACGAGAATGGTATGGGATTTGCATTACAAGACGTATGAGGAGAGACTTGCGGACCTGAACATGTATACTCTGGGGGAAAGGAGAAACACGGGTGATATGATACAGACGTTCAAATATTTGAAAGGTATTAATCTGCAAACGAACCTTTTCCGGAGATGCGAAGGCGGTAGAATGAGAGGACATGAAATGAGATTGAAGGGGGGCAGACTAAAAAAAAATGTCAGGAAGTATTTTTTCACGGAGAGAGTAGTGGATGCTTGGAATGCCCTCCCGCGGGAGGTGGTGGAAACGAAAACATTAACGTAATTCAAACATGCGTGGGATAAACATAAAGGAATCCTGTTCAGAAGGAATGGATCCTAAGGAGCTTAGCTGAGATTGGGTGGCAGAGCCGGTGGCGGGAGGCGGGGATGGTGCTGGGCAGACTTATACGGTCTGTGCCAGAGCCGGTGGTGGGAGGTGGGACTGGTGGTTGGGAGGCGGGGATAGTGCTGGGCAGACTTATATGGTCTGTGCCCTGAAAGGACAGGTACAAATCAAGGTAAGGTATACACAAAAAGTAGCACATGTGAGTTTATCTTGTTGGGCAGACTGGATGAACCGTGCAGGTCTTTTTCTGCCGTCATCTACTATGTTACTATGTTACTATGTATACGTGGGGAGTAAGATTGTGAGATTGTAAAAGGGCCAAAAGAGGGGCCAGAAATATATCAAAATGAATTGGTGCCCAGAATGAGCCTTGCAGGACACCAAGGTCTGGGTGTAACGATCAGAAAGATTACCTGCCCACTGACCATGTAGGCCCTGTTATGAAAATAGGAACGGAACCAATTTAAGGTGGTCCCTCTTACTCCTATGGACCTCAGACATATCAAAAGGGCATGATTGACTAAATCAAAGGCAGATGTCAAGTCAAGTGAGATCACAAGAACAATTTTTTCCTGGTCCATATACTGCAAAATCAATGTAGTCTGTGTTATGATATGGGCAAAACCCAGTCTGATGTGGATAAATTATGGGGATTTGTTGCAAGAAAATCTTGCAAATGTGTAAAGACTATTCTTTCCACAAATATTTAGATTAAATGGAAGGTTTGCAATAGGCTGATAATTTGTCGATGCCCTAACTTCTGATCCTTAAATTTTAGTCTGAAGGTAAGGGTACATGACCTGAGGTATGACTACATGAAATCATAAAGTGGAGCAAAGGTAACAGAATATCAGCATGATGTTTAATCAGTGCTGATGAAATAGGACCATGTGTGGCTGTGGTTGTTTTTAATGTACCCAATGCACCCAACACTTTGGAGAGAATAGTGAGTTCTGGAATAACAAAAGTGAGGAAAGTAATATCCCGATCTGGACAGGCCATAGGGCTACCATGAGGCAAGGGACTAATATGAAAAGAAGCAAATTGTCCCTTAAGGGTAGTTATTTTATCTTGATAAGCAGCAGCAGCAGCAGCAAGTTCCTGAGCTGATGGAAACGTAGAGTCTGCAAATACTGACATAACTGACAAAACTGGTTAAATCTGTGTATTGTAACTGGAGGTGAATGATATATCAAGAGAAAATTCAGCAAGGAACCAGCCGATACAGTAAATGAATGACATTCTATAGGGAAAAATGTAAATCCAGTAGCTGAAGGTGGGTTTTTTTTTAGTGTAGAGGCATACACTAATGCTAAACTGCTGCCTTTTATCTTTCTTATGCACATATGTATAAGTATAACCAGAAGGAGAAGCCCAAGTCAGATAGGCCTTGTTGCCCTCAGACAACCAAGTTTCAACTAAGCATAGGATATCTAGTTTATTATCCAAAATAAGATCCTTTACAAAGAACTGTTAACCACATAGAGACCACCCATTAAGAAGGGCTACATTTAAAGTAGGCAAAGACAAATGAGACATAAGTACAAAGTGCATGTAATAGGTGTTAGTTGTCTCACCTGAGGACATTCTCTTTAAAGCAAAGGTAAAGGGTGATACCATTGATACCATAAGACCAGAATATGAAACGGTAACATCAGAGTCAGGGAAGAAACAAGAAAGGCCAGAAAACTGGGCATACATGGTAAGAATTTCATTGTGTTCAACAATAAAAATGGTATACATTCAGAGTGCGCACGAAGGAGTGCATATAAGGAGACCTGTTCCTTATGCACACTCCTGCAGTGTGCGCCTTAAATGGCCTTGAATTTGTGCACAGGTACCAGTGAGGTCACTTCTGGGACCGGGCTTGAGTGGAGTTAGGTGCTTGCCTGAGGTACTGGCAGAGGGTACTGGCACTAGGAGCAGTCCTGGAAAACATAGGCAGAGAGGACAACAGTATTACTAGAGAGTACAGAACAGCACAAAGTAAACAACAACGAACAACATGCTCCGCATTGGGCCTTGAATTTGTGCGTGGGTACCAAGCCTTTGCCTGTTTTTCTTATCTGTCATGTCTTAGTTACACTATTTTAGTACTGAATCCCCCTGCCACAGCCAAGGACTCTTCAACTCTTATCAATTAGTGACTGAGGGAGAGAAACATTTCTTTCTGTGTACATGCACATGTTATCCTGGCCAGGTTCTGTGTATGTGCATATGTTCTAATTGGCTATCCAGGCCAGGTCCTGCCCTGTTTCAGCTGGGCAGAGCAAGAGTATAATTGTAACTATGCACTAGTATTCTTAGAGAATTATTTTCTAGGAGCTTTTTCTTTCTTTCTGTTCTTTGCTGCATTATTCTGGCACTGTGAGGATTTAACTGAAAGTCTCCACAGTCCAGAACGTTCATGCCGCCCTCCCCATGCACAGTCTTGCTATAAAGATTCTCTACAAGTAACCAGAAACAATGTAGTTGTATACCCTTTTGGCATCATATTAAAAGTATTTATCATATCTACTTCCTGGATGATAAGCCGAACACAGAGAGGAATACCGGAGGAAACTGAAAGAAGCCAAGAGAGAGATACGTCTGGCGAAAGCGCAAGCGGAAGAAAAAATGGCTAGAAATGTAAGGCGGGGTGACAAAAATTTCTTCAAGTATATTAGTGAAAGGAGGAAGACAAATAAGGGAATTGTGAGACTGAAAGACGCTGCGAACCGCTATGTAGATAATGATGAAGAAAAAGCAAATTTGCTAAATAGATACATTTGTTCTGTATTCACAGAAGAAAATCCTGGAGAAGGACCGTGATGGACTGGTAAAAGTGCAAATGAAAATGGAGTAGATATAGCACCGTTCACGGAAGAGAGTGTGTATAAACAACTTGAAAAGCTAAAGGTGGACAAAGCCGTGGGACTGGACAGGATCCACCCCAGGATATTAAAGGAGCTCAGAGAGGTTCTGGCAGGTCCTCTTAAAGATTTGTTTAATAAATCATTGGAAACGGGAGAGGTTCCGTGGGATTGGAGAACGGCGGATGTGGTCCCGCTTCACAAAAGTGGTGATAGGGAAGAAGCTGGAAACTAGAGGCCGGTAAGCCTCCCTTCGATTATTGGAAAAGTAATGGAAGCGATGCTGAAGGAAAGGATAGTGAATTTCCTGGAAGCCAATAAGTTGGAAGATCCGAGACAACATGGTTTTACCAAAGGGAAATCGTGACAAACGAATCTCATTGAATTCTTTGACTGGGTGACTGGAGAATTAAATCAGGGATGTGATATAGACGTAATCTACCTAGATTTCAGCAAGGCTTTTGACACGGTTCCCCACAGGAGGCTCTTGAACAAACTGGATGGGCTGAAGATAGGACCCGAAGTGGTGAACTGGATTAGGAACTGGTTGACGGACAGACGCCAGAGGGTGGTGGTGAATGGAATTCGCTCGGAGGAGGGAAAGGTGAGTAGTGGAGTGCCTCAGGGATCGGTGCTAGGACCGATTCTGTTCAATATATTTGTGAGTGACATTGCTGAAGGGTTAGAAGGTAAAGTTTGCCTTTTTGCGGATGATACTAAGATTTGTAACAGAGTGGACACCCGGGAGGGAGTGGAAAACATGAAAAAGGATCTGCGGAAGCTAGAAGAATGGTCTAAGGTTTGGCAATTGAAATTCAATGCGAAGAAATGCAAAGTGATGCACTTAGGGAGTAGAAATCCACGGGAGACGTATGTGTTAGGCGGGGAGAGTCTGATAGGTAGCGACGGGGAGAGGGATACTGGGGTGATAGTATCTGAGGATCTGAAGGTGACAAAACAGTGTGACAAGGTGGTGGCCGTAAGTAGAAGGTTGCTAGGCTGTATAGAGAGGGGAATGACCAGCAGAAGAAAAGAGGTTTTAATGCCCCTGTATAAGTCGTTGGTGAGGCCCCACCTGGAGTATTGTGTTCAGTTCTGGAGGCCGTATCTTGCTAAGGATGTAAAAAGAATTGAAGCAGTGCAAAGAAAAGCTTTGAAAATGGTATGGGATTTGTGTTACAAGACGTATGAGGAGAGACTGCTGACCTGAACATGTATACCCTGGAGGAAAGGAGAAACATGGGTGATATGATACAGACATTCAAATATCTGAAAGGTATTAATCCGCAAACGAACCTTTTCCAGAGATGGGAAGGCGGTAGAACTAGAGGGCACGATACGAGATTGAAGGGGGGCAGACTCAAGAAAAATGTCAGGAAGTATTTTTTCATGGAGAGAGTAGTGGATGCTTGGAATGCTCTCACGCGGGAGGTGGTGGAGAGGAAAACAGTAACGGAATTCAAACATGCGTGGGATAAACATAAAGGAATCCTGTTCCAAGGGAATGGATCCAGAGGCATAGCCAGGTTTTGTTCTCAGGGGGAGCAGACTTTTATAAAATAGGCGCCGGTTGGTGTCAGCTAGACAGCATTGTCTGTGTTGTTGCTCAGGGGCTGTGGCGGGCAATGATTAATACAGGCTGTCTCTGTTGCGCCCTGCCTACAAGGAAACAGTAAGTTACATCAGTAGGCAGGACGCAGAAGAGGTCCCTGGACTGGCTAGAGCAGGCAACCTGTCTTCTTAACTTCAAATAAAAATATTCAAATCATGACCATCACCTCAGGAATAGCACACCCAGTCCTTCCACTGCTAGACACCTTGTTTAAATCAGATGGGCTTTTGTTTGTGTGGTGGCTCTACAGGATATGAAGAACACTAGTCTTGAGCATTTTTATCTTGGGTGACCTACTATTGGGAAACTGGAACAAGTTGCACTGTTACACATTCCTACACAGATACTACATGCTGGCAGAATCCTTCACTTCAGTCACACATGCAGAACATGGACAGACCCTCATCTATCTATATAACATAAGAGTAGCCATACTGGGTCAGACCAATGGTCCATCTAGCCCAGTATCCTCTTTCCAATGTGGCCAACCCAGGTCACAAGCACCTGGCAGAAACCCAAATTGTAACAACATCCCATGCTACCAATCTAATGCAGAATAGGGAGCCACAAAAAAAAAAAAAAACCAAAAACACCAACAAAAATTGAAATAGAGACAAGGAGGCCAGACTCTAAACAGTGCAATACTGGTAAAAAAAAAAAAAAAAGAGACAGAAATGCATTTTCTCCTGTACTTTGCAAAATAAAAATACAACAAATGTACATTTTACAAAGCAGGCACATCTCAGTGCTTACAAAGTATTAAATAAAAATAATTTTTTCTACCTTTGTTGTCTGAGAATATTCTTTTTTCCACATTCCATGAGTCAGACTTACAAATTCTTTTTCAGGTTGACCTTTCCATTTCTGCTCTCGCCTCTTGTCTTCTTCCTTTCATTCTCTACATCTGTTTGGCACTGATCTTTCGCTTTATGTCCCCACTATCAAATAGGTGTATAGTGCTGCCAAGTGATCCAGTTCCAGAAGGGAGATTTTTCAACCAGTCCTAGTGTGAACTCACATCTCAAATTCATGTGGGATTTGCAGTCAAAATTTGATTCTACCCATCAAAATCTGTGCTGCAGTGCATCCAAAATGACTTTAGAAAATGCACTCGGACCCCTCTACTGTTGTTTGAACAATTTATTTTCTCATTTGCTTTGGTCCCACTGTCTCTTTTCTGTTTTTCTCTGTTTCTTCTGCCTTTACAGGGTGTCTTGCCCATCTGACATTTCTTCTGTCTCCAAGTGCACCATCCTTTTTTCCTCTGCACCACTATTTGTCCTGTCCAGCATCTCCCTTCTGTGTCCCTTGTCCCTATCTTACCCCCAAGTTCAGCATCCAGCTTATAATTGAAAAAGAAAAACGCCTATATTGCGACCCAAATCGGGAGATAGACGTTTATCTCACAAAAACGAATAAAGCGGTATAATCGAAAGCCGAATTTGGACGTTTTCAACTGCACTCCGTCGCAGATGCAGACAAAGTTGATGGGGGTGTGTCAAAGGCGTGGTGAAGGCGGAACTGGGGCGTGGTTATCGGCCGATCAGAGATAGGCGCCTTTCGCCGATAATGGAAAAAAAATATGTGTTTTTAGCAAGAATTTAGGGCACTTTTCCTAGACCCTGTTTTTCCACGAATAGGGCCCCAAAAAGTGCCCTAAATGACCAGATGACCACTGGAGGGAGTCGGGATGACCTCCCCTGACTCCCCCAGTGGTCACAAACCCCCTCCCACCACAAAAATATGCCATTTCACAACTTTTTATGTTCACCCTCAAATGTCATACCCACCTCCCTGGCAGCAGTATGCAGGTCACTGGAGCAGTTATTAGGGGGTGCAGTGGACGTCAGGCAGGTAGACCCAGGCCCATCCCCCCCACCTGTTACACTTGTGCTGGTAAATGGGAGCCCTCCACACGCCCCCCAAACCCACTGTACCCACATGTAGGTGCCCCCCTTCACCCCTTAGGGCTATAGTAATGGTGTAGACTTGTGGGTGGTGGGTTTTGAGGGGGATTTGGGGGGCTCAACACCCAAGGGAAGGGTGCTATGCATCTGGGAGCTCTTTTACCTTTTTTTTTGTTTTTGTAACAGTGCCCCCTAGGGTGCCTGGTTGGTGTCCTGGCATGTGAGGGAGACCAGTGCACTACGACTCCTGGCCCCTCCCACGAACAAATGCCTTGGATTTATTCGTTTTTGAGCTGGGTGCTTTCATTTTCCATTATCGCTGAAAAACAAAAATGCCCAGCTCACAAATTGTCGAATAAAACATGGACGTCTATTTTTTCCCAAAATACGGTTCGGTCCGCCCCTTCACGGGCCCTTTCTCGGAGATAAAAGCCCATGGAGATAGACGTTTTCGTTCAATTATGCCCCTCCATCTGTCCTGTGTCCCCATCTCCCTCCTTTTTCAACACAAGCCTATCTGGTCTCATCTCCCACTTTCTAGCATCTGCCGTCCTGGTGTGTCCACCTCTCCCTTTTTCTAACATTGTCCTGTATCCCCATCTTCCCCCTTTTTCCAGCATTACCCCTGTTACCATCTTCCCCCTTTTCCAGCATTACCTCTTTGTCCCCATCTCACCCATTTTTCACCATTGTCCCCATATCCCCCTTCCAGTGGTGCCCCTCTCTGTCCTTATCTCCTCCTCCCCTTTCCAGTAGTGCCCTCTTTGTGTCCCTATCACCTTCCCCTCCCATGTGATAATCTTTCAATAACTGTCTATACTTATGGCTATGATTTCTGAACATGTGGTATCAATAAAGGACAAACTTTTAAATGCCCAGTTGGATATATATGCTAATCTCAACTTTGTTAAATGTTTCAGACACATCCATCTATTTATTCCCATAACTAAATTCTATTATTCTGTCTCACTGTATTTTCAAATATAAGCCACACTGAATCTGACTTTGCTTGGGATAATGTGTGATATAAATATAAATAAATAAATTCTTTATCCTCTACCTTTCAAGACACTACCTATCCTGCAGGATAGTGATGGCACAAGGAAAGCAAAGTTTGATCCTGTGAAGACTAACTCAAAATAACTTATTCCTTAGCTGGGCCCTAGTATTACCATATTCTACTGCAGCAATAATTTTTTTTGTATATATCATCTTTATTAAACAAATCAATCAGTGCATATTGCTTGCCATTTCACATATACCAACAAGAAAAGCTTCCACTCTGGTCAATTAAACCTCCCCCCCCCCCCCCCCAGCAGCTTTCTCCCTTCTACAGCCCCCCCCCCCCCCCCCCCAGCGTTGCATCTGTCACCTTTTCTTCTGCCCGTCTGTCTCCAGTCCGCGCGTGTGGTCACTTTGTACTTAACTGAAGCCTTCTCCCTCCTGCGTGCAGCACCGGCGATTCAATCAGCCTTCTGCCTGCCAGCGTCGGGGCCTCTCCTCAGGCGCGTCCCACCTCTGCGGAAAACAGGAAGTTGCAATACAGTAGGCGGGACGTGCCTGAGGAGAGGCCCTGACGCTGGCAGGCAGAAGGCTGATTGAATTGCCGGTGCTGCACGCAGGAGGGAGAAGGCTTCAGTTAAGTACAAAGTGACCACACGCACGGACGGGAGACAGACGGGCAGAAGAGACTGGAAAACATTGACTCAGGAGGAAGGGAGCAGACACAAGGGGTGCATAGGTGCCATTCTTTGAAAACAGCTGTTTGGGGGAGTGACCGCTCCCCCTGCGCTCCACCTAGCTACGCTTCTGAATGGATCCTCAGAAGCTTAGCTGAGATTAGGTGGCAGAGCCGGTGGTGGGAGGCTGGGCTGGTGGTTGGGAGGTGAGGATAGTGCTGGGCAGACTTACACGGTCTGTGCCCTGAAAATGACAGATACAAATCAAGGTAAGGTATACACAAAAAGTAGCACATATGAGTTTATCTTGTTGGGCAGACTGGATGGACCATGCAGGTCTTTTTCTGCCGTCATCTACTATGTTGCTATGTTATGTGTGTGTCTGTAGTTTATGCACATTTGTTATCCAAAAATACAAAAATTAATGTGGTACATACCAACATGTTCTTTAAGGTCATTGGAGAAATGTAAACTTGTTGTACCTCCTCTTCAATGATTTCATCTAGGACTGGTGATTTTTTATTGCTGGTCTGGTAGAGTGGAATAAGCTGTCATTGCAGCTGAAAACTGAATCACAGTTGTCTCTGTTTAAAAAGCATTTAGGAGATTATTTATTTTGTTTGGCATATTTTGTGCCTGCCTGAATGCTACTGCTCCTTTTGGATATGTAGAGTATCTGCAAGTTATTAGTTCTAGAACTGTGTTATTAGGTTTCTTATTGTTTGGAAGTGTTCTCTTTTGTTTCTGATTTTATTATGTATGTTTTATTTGTATCCCATCTTGGACAAAGGCAGTTTAGAAATAAATTCTAAATCTAATTCTAACCCACAAGGTATCAGCAGAAGTCCCTGCTGTTCTAAATCAGATCTGCTTAATGGAGGAAGCATGGTCTAACACAGGAAACAAATGGCTTAAAGCATTCTACATTAGTTATGCTATTTGTGTGGTCTAAGCTTGCAATATTTTTAATTTTGCATTTTTTGGAGGAGGCACGTCAGGGACAGAGAATGGGAATGAAATATTGTTCAGCTAGCACACTGACATTAGTGTATGATAACTGAATAATGAATCCATTACAGGGGAGCCCTTAATGTCTCACATATAGGTGGTGTTGGTAAGTGCTCCTGTATTTTTTTTTTTTTTAACTGGCTAAGTACAAAGACTAGGGGACACTCAAGGAAGTTACATGATACTACTTTTAAAACAAACAGGAAGAAATATTTTTTCACTCAGGCCCCACTGCTCACAATTCCGGCGCTGTACAGAACTGCACCAGAAAAATAGCACTGGGACAGTGCAGCAATACAACTCCCTAATGCTCAATGCTAATGATATGCAAATATAGGCATGCTGTTAGCGTTGAGCATTAGGGAGTTAAGGCTGGAGGATTATGTCTGGAGCATGCACAGAAGAGCTCTCTCTCACCGGATATGTGTTAACCTCTCTGTCAATGGAGCAAGAGGAAGAGGGAGGGGGAGGGGAGGGAGAGGGAGGGGAAGCCCCAAACAGCTTCTCCTGGGCAGCTTCTCCCGTTATCCATCTTTGCCAGGACTGATGTGCAGTGTCTTACCTTGCAAGAAGTCATTAATTTGGCATACACTGAGGTCTCCATGCATACCCCCATCATTCTGGTTTGCTCCGAACACCGGTGAGAGGGGAGTCAGAAGTTTTTCACAGTGAGCTGTAGTTCCTCCACAACCCTTTTCTTAATGCGTTATGATTTTTCTCCCTAGGCAGGTCTTCATTTTTTTAAATGGATCCTGGTTTGGGATCCTTCACTCCAGCTGCTGGAGGATTGCCCTACCCCAGATACCCTAATGCGAGCTCCAAGCTGGCATGAGGTTTGCAGCGGTATGGGCACCCTTGTTCCCTGCGCTGTTCTCTGTGTATCGGGGGCAATCGGAAATGACCTCATACAGATATTTTTGACTACATTAGCATGCAATTAGCATTGATCGCTGGTGAGCTCTTTTTTTCTCACGGTAAGGGCCTCTGAACATTGCGCACTAGCAAATGCGGGCGCTAGTCCAGAGCTAATGGCCTCTAGTGCCCGCGTTTGCTTCTGAGCTTTGGGGCCCCAATGAATAGTTAAGCTCTGGAATTCCTTGCTGGAAGATTTGATATCATTGGTTAGTATATCTGGATTAAAACAAATATATATTTTGACATGCTGCTGGAGGAAAAGTCTATAGTATGCTATTTGAGATAGACATGGGGAAAGCCACTGGGATGAGTGGCATGAAACTTGTTACTATTTGGGATTCTGTCACGTACTTGTGACCTGAATTGGCCACTGCTGGAAGCAGGATACTGGGCTAGATGGACCATAGGTCTGACCCGGTATGGCTATTCTTAAGTTATAGAATATTGAAAGCTATGTCCGTAAGTGCTGTATTTAGGCCTACCAATAGACCTGGCATAGGTAGGAGTGCCTAAATGTAGGTGTGTTAATGACAACTTATATTGGTACTCCATAACGGCAATTATGTGAGTGCCATTAAAGGATAGAGCCATAGCCCACATAAAGCGGGTGTGTAAATTGTGGCACCAGTTATAGAATTCTCACCCATCCACCCACCCAACACACATACAAAATTGCACATTTTGAGGGGAAGGAGCAAATTTGTAAATCAGCATTTGTTCACTATTGGGCCTGGTTCTGTGAGCTTATTTTACGAAAGCACATAGGCCCCTGATGGCGACCTATGACACGCGTGTCAGTACTGACACGCGTAGCCATTTTCGGTGACACGTGGCCGCATGTGGCCGCATACAGAGAAGCAGCGGCGTTCCTTGCTGACACCCGGGGCGGATCGCCGATGTGCCCCCCCCCCAGGTGCAGCGCGACCTCCCCCCTCCGGCGAAATCACCCCCCCGGTGCATGTTTACCTGCTAGGGGGGGGGGTGCCGTGTACGCTCCTATTGGCGCCCTCCGAGTCCTCTGCTTGTTCCCTCCCTGCTGCTCCCTCTGCCCTGGCTCCTGCACGGCCGTTAGTGGATCTTTGACCTCACTTCCGGCCGGCGGAGCAGAGAGCAGCGGAATGCCGTGGGGGACGCATCTCTGGGGTCCCTGTGATCGCCATTACCTGCAACCACATAACCACAGCAACCATCATCCAATCTACTGTTCTGGGGTGTCGTGGATTTCTAATTGACCATCATTACTGAGATAGGTGAGGGGGAGGCTGGGAGAGGCGAGGGCATGTGCTATGGGTGCCGTTTCCCGCCATTAGAAATAGCGGCAGCCATCTTAATTTACATAAGGTGGTCAGTTAGGCTAGTTAACCCCTAATTGCCTGCAGGGCTAACAGGCTATCTATAATTCTATCTTCTGTCACTGCCCCCCTGATGGAGAACCCAAAAAATAAAAAACCAAGGTTAAGTAAAGGAACTGGTAGTAGCAGTAGCCGACCCTTTCAAGAGACATGGACCGAGATGTATGGCATTATAGAAAAAAATGGCAGATCATTTTGCGTTCTATGTACTGAAATGGTAGTAAGCAGAATATGGAATATAAATAGACATTTTGAAACTAATCATTCCCAGCTCTTGAAAAAAAGTGAGGATGAAAGGAAGAAATACATTTCCAGGCAGCTACACTTTTATAAGAGCCAATCTAATTCCATCCTTAAATTTGTAAAAGGTTCTACAAATTTAACATCTGCAAGTTTGAGCATTGCTCACTCCATAGCTCAGCATGGAAAAGCACTCAGTGAGGGAGAATTTATTAAAGAAACTCTCCTAAGATGTGCACCAGTTCTGTTTCACAATATGCAGAATAAAAATGCAATTATTAAGAGAATATCTGAGTTACCACTCAGTAGAAATACCATAAAGACTGAATAATGAGACTGAACACAGATGTACAACATCAATTAAAGAGAGACATAAGTAATTGTAAATATTTTTCGATCTCTCTTGATGAAACTACTGATGTCACATCACATGCTCAGTTGGCCATTATTGGTCGATATTCTGATGGTCTCACAATGAGAGAAGAGTTGATAAAGTTAGTATCAGTGCCAACAAGTACATCAGGAAGCGAAATATGTAAGGTTGTTATACAAACATTCCGTGACCTAAGCATTGATATCTCTAAAGTTGTGTCAGTGACGACACACGGGGCACCAAACATGGTGGGGAAAAAAGTTGGATTTGTCAAATTGTTTACGGAAGCTATTGGACATCCGATTGTGCCTTTTCATTGTATTATCCATCAGGAGGCTTTATGTGCCAAGGCAGGATTCACCGACTTAAACGACTTAATGTCAGTTGTTACAAAAATAGTTAATTTAATAGCTGCTCGCCCCCTTCACAAGCGAGAATTTTCTGCACTTTTACTGGAGGTTGATTCCACCTATAGTGAACTGCTGATGTACAATAATGTAAGATGGCTGAGCCGTGGCAAAGCGCTTTGTGGAGTGCTTTGAAGAAATTAAGGTATTTCTTAAGGATAAGGATCTGGGAAACTTTCCTCAGCTCAATGTCAATGATGATAAGTGGGTCAACACCCTGATGTTTTTTACAGATCTCTCTGTTCATATTAATGAACTGAACTTAAAGTTACAAGGTTTTGGCAAAAGTATTGACGTTATGTTTGGATACATAAAAGCTTTTGAAAGTAAACTTAAAATTTTCAAGCGAGATGTAGAAACTAAAACTTATAAGTATTTTCCTCGAGTAACAAAGTATTTTGAGAAGGCCAGTGCAGCTATACAAAATGAAATGGAACCCTTGCATATAAAGTACCAGCATGTTTTAGACTCGTTACTTGACCAGTTCAATGATAGATTTAATCAATTTAGAAGCCTAGAACAGACCATGAAAATAATTAAGTATCCTGATGTACTAGTCTACAGTAGTTTGGAATTAAATGGTTTCCAATGGATGCAAATTGATGATTTGGAGATGCAACTTGTAGAATTTCAAGACAGCATCTGGGCTCAGGTGTTTGTCGACTTGAGGTCAAAGCTTGAGAATCTGGAAAGGTGCCGCTTGGAGAATCAAGAGGAGTGCCACTACGAACAGGAAATTTGGAGTGCCTGGAACCGATTACCAGACACTTTTAGCACCCTGAAAAATATAGCAATGGCTTTATTCACAATTTTTCCCTCTACGTACTTTTGTGAAACCTTATTCTCAGCGTTAAATAATATCAAAACCAACAAAAGAAACAGATTGACAGATGAAGTTAGTAGCGCTTGCTTGGGCTTGAAGTGTACAAAATACCAACCTTCAATTGAAGATTTAGCCAATGAAATTCAGCAACAAAAAAGTCACTAATAGGCAGATTAGTTAAAGAATTCCCCCTCCCCCTCACTTATTTTAGTTCACGGCACCCCAGACAAGTTAAATAATATCAAGATCAACAAAAGAAACCGACTGATAGATGAACAAAGAAGTCACTAAGCAGGTAAGTTAAATAATTAGTTTTTGGTTTATTAAATACAGTTATATATTACAATTATACATTTTTGTTATTTAAACTATAAATATCGCAAAATTATGGTATTTTTCTCGAAGTGACACACCACCCGAGTTATGCTCGGTTTTTTGGCGAATTTTGACACACCAAGCTCAGAAGGTTGCCCATCACTGACATAGGCAACTGGAATTCTCACCTAAATGTCCCGTTACACAGTAACCCCCTTTGTATTTCATTTTTTCATCCTTTATTTAAATGGTTTCTGGCATCTAATTGTTACTCTCTAGCATTGAAATACATACTGCCAGAATCATCAGCAACAATATTACTAATAAACAGGTGGTGGGTGTGATGATAAACTCTGCACACAGGGCTGCTGGTGGAATAAGACCAGAAATATATGATTATAATTCATTTTAATATCTCACATACTCCAAGATGGAGAAAAAAAAAAGAGGCAGCTGGCCTTTAAAAGAGATTAGGCTCATTTAATTAGAACTCCAAGAGGAACTGCAGTGAACTCAGACTGCAATCATATGGGCTAGGAAAACAACTGCAAAATATAAGCATCAAGCTAAGACAGCCTTTCTGAAGATTGTATTTAACACTTTGATAATGAAATACTAAATTGCAAAGGCTTTGTTTTTTTAATAGACAAAGTTGCCAAAGGATAAGAGTGGAATGGGGGGGGGGGGGGGGGGCATATGAGTGCTGGGGGAATGTGAGTGTGTAGAGGGGGGGATGGGGGGCAGATGAGTATTATGGGAATGTGAGGGAGTGTGTAGAGGGGAGGATTAGGGAAGAGAGGACAATTCAAAAATGCACATTTCTGGAGGCTATGGGGACTGGAGTAATACAACTGGCCTAGAGGATGAAGGGAGGGGAGACACAGAACATTTAGAATCCAGAAAATTGGTCAAATGACCCAGGTCAAAGAAAACATATTTCACTGAGTTCAACTTTATAACAAATTTGCAAGGAAAATTTAATCAGAAAAGTGCTCCCAATTGCTGTACTCTAGGTCTCAGTTTTAGGAATTGCTGACATCGCTTCTGTGTTGACATTGCCACATCAGGGAAAACTCTGACTTTATAATTCAAAAATAAGACATCTCAGTGACAGAAAAAACAATCTCAATAACCAGTCTCGATCTGGATCCAAAACTAAAATCACTATCAAAGTTGCAGGTTTCATACAATAAGTTTCATCCTCTAAGGTTTGGGTCACATTCAATTGATCAAAGGAAACTTCAGACTCAGCGGCAATAGGTTGAGAGAAATCTTTCTTAACAAAAGACAGAACGTAATAAATCTTTGCAACAGGAGGAAATGATTGCTCCGGGCAATACCTTCATGTGATCATACAAGGGCCACTTCGTTCCAGGTTGGGGCTCTCTCCCCGTTTTGCTATAAGGCTAGGCCTGGCCACATTCCTAGCTTCTCCACACCACTTTTTGGGGACACTTTGACTCTGGTCCAGTATGTACTTTGAGGTCCTTGCTGCTCCAGGTTAGGAAGCCCACTGACTCTCTCACTGGCCAGCTGTGAAGGAGTTCCCTCCTCCCCTCTCCTCCCCTCCTTCCTCACTCCTGTTTGTCTGCAAATTTTACTAGGGCTGAGGACTGCCAGGGTCTTCCAGAACCCCACATTTATCCTGTCCCAGGGAGATGACATCATCAGTACTCTTACTTTTCCAAGGGGAATAGGACTAAACTACCCTGAGTTGTAGAATATTTCGAAGTTCAGGAAGCCTATTTGCCCCCTCCCCCCTTGATCAGACATATGACTTTCTCCTATTATGTGAGCATTCCCTTGTTGCTGTTCCCAGCAGGAATCACGACCGCTGAGAGGAGGGGGCAAGATTCACCGGGCCCGGTCTCCAATGGGGACCCAGCCCTGGCAAGGCTTCCAGAGGCAGGCAGTAGCCTGTGTGTATGGGGGGGGGGGGGGGGGGAGGGTTCATTGGTTGTGGCAGCCCTGGCCCTGGCTCTGTGTTTCTGCAGTCCTGGCAGGAATCCTTGTACCTAGACCATGGCTGGGCTGATCTCACTCTCCCTTCACCTTGTAGCCACACCCGTGACTTCTTCACAACATATCTATCAAATACATACTATACATATTCACACACACTCCTACATCTAATACCCAATTGCCTCCTAGTCCACATACTTACACAACTCCCATACATTCCCCCACACATCTCTCCACAAAATCCTATATATAATATCCTTGCCCATAAAACCCACAATCACCATACACTTACTTCAAAATCCTGCCATACAAACTCTCAACCCATATATGCCTAAACCCACACAGCCACTGTCTTTGACACAACTCCACTCATTCTAATATATAACATGCTCCCCCAAAACATCTGCATACCGTTTTATACATCTATGGTGAAAAGCATTTCTGAAGTTATGTCTCTGTATTCATATTTGTTCTTTATTCATTTCCAATAGTGTCACAGGATGGTAGTAACATTTCTATAGTGTGATATCCCCCTTCTCACTCAGGGTGACCTGGTTCTCAATATGCAAATCATATGCAGATTAGTGTGCTACCCCTTCTCACTCAGGGTGACCTGGTTTCCACTCAGCAAATTAAGCAGGTCTCACCAACTGCATATTTCTCAGGCAACTCCTTATTCCAGCCCCTGGGCACACTTCTTCTAGCTTAACACTTTATGCTTTCATAGATCTTCACCTTGAGCCTCCCCACACAGATTCATGGGCTCAGTACTATACCAATACTTTGGGGACTCTCATTCCAGGCTTTGCAGCCTGCTTCTCTCAGTACTTTGGACACACAGTCCCCTCTTTGAACACACAGTTCTAGACACACAGTCTTTTCTTCTTCGGACACACAGTCCCTCTTTGAACACACAGTTCTAGACACACAGTCTTTTCTTATTCGGACACACAGTCCCTCCACTGAACACACAGTTCCAGTAAGTACTGAGGACACACAGTCAAACACTAATGCTTTAGGGACTTCTTACCCCAGGACTTTCAGCCTGCTGATCTCCTTTGGACACCCAGTCCACCCCCAAGTCCATAAGGTTAGCCAGTATCTTTCAGGGGCTCTCTCTTCTCCTCTGCTAGCTCACTTCCCTTCCTTTCACCACTCAGGTGGGGTATAAAGTGGTTAATTAGCTACGCAGGACCCAGCCCATAACCACCTGCACCTGTGGACCTCCCAGGGCTCTCCCCGGTCCTAGCGACCTCCACCATCTTCTAGCGCCCTCTAGTGACCTACCTCGGATAGGACAGCCTCATACCTTCTCACAATAGTTACTCTTACACTAGAAATATCAACTTGACTTGAACTTCAAGAAGCAACAACTACATGGATCAATATGTAATGTGGTCTTGCCTAGTTAAAATTAAAGTGGGGGGGGGGGTAGCAGGTGATGAGGCGAGAAGAATGAGCATCTGTCTTGACAGAATATAGAAGATACTTCTATATTGATTTAAATGCCTCTATATTTTCTTGCAAGAAATTTCAACTGAATGAATACAGGAGTAATCCAGGGCATATATTGAATTCGTTATTTGTTGATTACTAGTAACTCATAAGCAGCTATATTGTCAGAGATGATTAAAGTAGATTTAAACAAAATTTGAAACTCTGGAATCAACCACTCAGAAACTGACAATGCAAATTAATACGTTATTTGATCTAATAGAACATTAGTTAAAATCTAATTCAAACATAGTTGTGGATGGTAAGAAGGAAATGGAAGATACAAAAGTAGATTTAATCAAAGTTAGCAATCAATCAGAACCTAACCATGCAGTATCTAAAACTTTATTTAAGGATAATGGAATTTTGCAAAGACATAATGAAACTTCAATAAAGAAATTAAGGTCCAGAAACATTAGGTTTATTCAGGTGATAGATGTAGTTGAGCGGATGCTTTAAAACTCTCCTAGAGAAAGGAAACAGAACTCTTGTCCATGATATTCGGAGCTCTGTGAAGGCTGTTGATTGTTATACAATAAATTGTGCTCCTCTGCTTTTTTTTTTTTTTTGGTGATTTTGAACTTTATTCCCAATCTAATCTGCCTTCCAAATTTGTGGCTATAGATCAGATTATGAGCCCAATCTTACTGGTTTTATTTTAAATACTATTTATAAACTATCTATCTACCAATAGATAGAAAGATAGTTATACAGAAAATAATCATACATAGATACAATTCCCCCGATATTCAGCACTAGTTAACCAGTTGGTTGCTGACCTGTTAAATAATTTTTTTTCAGTTAAACACAAATATTCAGCAGGAAATACTCGGTTATCTCCTGCTGAATATGCGTGGTTAGTGCCTACTGCTACACTGATATTATCATGTGACTTATCTGGTTAGGTGTGGATATTCAATGCCAAGCTAGATAAGATTAGCAGTTAAATCAGATCACATAAACAGAATTTCTATATTTAACCACTATAACTTAACCGGTCAGCTTCTGAATATCGGCTTAACTGGGTAAGTATTTAAGAACTTAAACTAGCCCAGTATCCTGCTTTCAATCCCCTCTATTATTTTGGATGCTCTTCTTTGAACCTTTTCTAATTCCACTATATCTTTTTTGAAATATTTTGACCAGAATAGAATGCAGTACTCAAGGTGAGGTCGCACCATGGAGGTGTCATAATATTCTTGGTCTTATTTTGCATCCCTTTCCTAATAATTCCTAGTATCCTGTTTGCTTTTTTTGGTTGTTGCCGCCCACTGGGCAGAAGATTTCAGTGTATTGTCTGCAATGACACCTAGATCTTTTTCTTGAGTGCTGACTCCTGAAGTGGACCCAGCATCAGGTGATTATGATTCGGATTATTTTTCCCAATGTGCATCACTTGCATTTGTCCACATTAAATTTCAACTGCCATTTGGATACCCAGACTTCCAGTTTCCTAAGGTCTTGATACAAGCTTTTACAATCCGCATGTGTTTTGACAACTTTGAATAATTTTGTGTCATCTGCAAATTTAATCACCTCACTTGTTGTTGTGTTTTCCAGATCATTTATAAATATGTGAAATAGCACCGATCCCAGTACAGATCCCTGCGGTACTCCACTGTTCACCCTCCTCCACTGAGAAAAATGGCCATTTAAATCTACCTTCTGTAGCGGCCAAAAAACTACCGGATATTCAATGCCAATCACTGGAAACAGCCTGACATTGAATATCTGGGTGTAATGACAGTGCTGGGCAGTCAAAGCGCTGCCCACTGCCAGCTAACTATTGGGCCCAGTATAGATAGATAGATAGATAGATAGATAGATAGATAGATAGATAGATAGATAGATAGATAGATAGATAGATAGATACTGTAGATAGATAGATAGATAGATAGATAATATGCTTGAAGACTGGTGCTATTTCAGTGCTGACTACGAAGGGTCACCATCTGTTCTCCACCCCATGCACTTTAGAAAGCCTCACAGCTCCAGGGATTACAGATGTGCAGCCAGAGAAGGGCAGCAGGAGAGGATGCTAGAAATCTGAGAAGTAGGAGAAGGGAAAGGGGAGAAGTGTTGGGGCCAGGCTGTGAAAGGAGTATGCTGTAGTCATGGTGGAGAGAGAGAGAGTGGGCTGAATGCCTAGAATTTGAACTATCTTCCATTGCATTTTTCTTGATGTCTGCAAGTTAATTAGAAATTTAGGACCCAATATTCAGCCCGCAGCAGTAAGCTGCTTGTAATCCCCAGATAGTTCTGGTTCTAGTTTTACTGAGTGACTCAGCGTATCTTATTTGTGAGAAACGGGGTGATCGTCCAATTTGTCACTACTAAAGAAGAAAGGCCCAGCTGATCTTTATAAATCACTACTCAATCGACCCCCCCCCCCCCCCCCCCGGCACAGGTGCTGTGCACCAAAACATGGTCCGTGTCGGGTCATTCAGACAAAGAATTGATGTTCAAGGTGTGAATAAAGAAACTATGTCCCGATTTTGAAGGCTTCTGGTGCTTCTTGTTGCTATTTGGACTTTGTGTTGTACTTCGGATCCTCTCTTTGTTGCTTTCCTCCTCAGTTCACCAGCTTGTTACCCCTCCACTCTATCTAACTAGATTAGAATCTACAGGTCGTTCTGCATTTTTCTCTTTGTACCAGTTTTGTGGAATTCTCTTCCTTTGGATATTCTTTCTGAACTTTCCAATCCTCAATTTCGGCAACTTCTGAAGGCTCATTTATTTGTACAAGCATTCCTCAACTAGCCACCCTCGATCTGGATGGTTCTTGGCCCTGGCTCATTTTTGATAGTAGCAGCTTGTCTTGGCCCATGTGGCTTTTGTGCGTGTGGTTTTATTTTTTGTTTTCTGTCCTATTATTATTGTAGCTCCTTTCTGTTTCCATTTTTATTGTATAAGTACTGTAATAAACAAAGGGGAAGTGGGACTTGATATACCGCCTTTCTGAGGTTTTTGCAACTACATTCAAAGCGGTTTGCCTATATTCAGGTACTTATTTTGTACCAGTGGCAATGGAGGGTTAAGTGACTAGCCCAGAGTCACAAGGAGCTGCAGTGGAAATTGACCTCAGTTCCCCAGGATCAAAGTCCACTGCACTAACCACTAGGTTACTCCTCCACTAGCAACATTCCATGTAGAAGCCTGCCCTTGCAGATCAGCAAAGTGGCTGTGCAGGCTTCTGTTTCTGTGAGTCTGACGTCCTGCATGTATGTGCAGGACGTCAGACTCACAGAAACAGAAGCCTGCACAGCCACGTTGCTGATCTGCAAGGGCAGGCTTCTACATGGAATGTTGCAGGTGGATAGCAACATTCCATGTAGAATCTCAAATACTAGCAACAGAATCTCAATAGTAGCAACATTCCACCTAGAATCTCCAATAGTAGCAATATTCCATGTAGAATCTCCAATAGTAGCAACAGAATCTCAACATTCCATGTAGAATCTCAAATAGTAGCAACATTCCATGTAGAATCTCAAATAGGGAAAGGGAAATGGGACTTGATATACCGCCTTTCAGAGGTTTTTGCAACTACATTCAAAGCGGTTTACCTATATTCAGGTACTTATTTTGTACCAGGGGCAATGGAGGGTTAAGTGACTTGCCCAGAGTCACAAGGAGCTGCAGTGGGAATCAAATTCAGTTCCCCAGGATCAAAGTCCACTGCACTAACCACTAGGTTACTCCTCCAAACATAAGTTAACTGGGAAAATGAGACTATATAAATAGCACTGCTATCTTTGTCCAGTTTAACTTATCCAGTTAAGTGCTGTCCATCTGCACATACCAGGATATTTGATCATTTCAGCAGTAGCAGGTCCGCGTTTAAAAAAGAAAACCAAAGCACTGCTGAATATCACCCCTGTGTTTTTATATTATGATGATAATGATGATGATCTTGATAAATAATTACAGGAAAGTCATGATAATTGTAACTTTGAAAATGAAATGAAATTAAAATTTCCTTATTAGCCTGCTTGTCTTGTGAAATGTTGTTTACATTTGTTTTCTTTGTGCGAAAATATTTTATTGGTCTTGTAGAATTTAAGGGGTCCTTTTACAAAGGTTTGCCAACGCATGTATTGGACTGCACAGGTCCATTTTTCAGCGCACCTGCAAAAAAGTTCTAGTTTTGTTTTTGTCCGAAAATGGACATGCAGCAAAATGAAAACTGGTGCGTGTCCATTTTGGGCCTGAGACCTTACTGCCACCCATTCACTTAGCAGTAAGGACGAGATCAGGAACAGACCAAAGATCTAGGAAGACTGCAAGCAAGCAAAGTCAGGAACAGGCAGGCAGGAATGTTGGAACAAGGAAGGCAAGAACAGGCTGGCAGGAACACTGGAACAAGTCAATGCACACTGAAGTTTGCAGGACACCTGAAAGCCTGATGCCAAGGCACTGGTTGAGTGTAGGGAACTTCCTTAAATAGTTAAGCAGGATGTGATGTCACCAGTCAGCACCATTTTGCAGAGCTATAAAAAAGGAAATGCAGAGTTCCAGGAAGTAGAAAAGATTCTTCAGGCATGGGAGGCTGCTGGACCCTAGAAGACTTCTGGAAACAGGTGAGGATTGTGACAGCTAACTCCTCTCCAACCCTAATGGTCAGCATGCCTCTGTTCTGTCTCAATAAATTTTTGTGCATATAGCCTAAATGTAGGGTTACCATATGGCTCCAAAAAAAGGAGGACACTTTGATCCAGTCTGGGTTTTGCTTCCATTGAAAGCAATGGAAGTAAAACCCAAACTGGCTCAATCTGACCTCCTTTTTCTGGAGTCATATGGTAACCCTACCTATATGAGCATGTTTACCTGCATATTGGAAGGGAATTCTTATAAATACATATTTCTTCAGTATCAATGTTTTCATTTTCAAATATCATGTACAACTTCATTAAACATGCACCATAGTTTTGGATCATACCCACTGCTATGTCTTATCTTCAGCTCTCAATGGGTGTTCAGGCAGGGCCTGGATTACTGTTTGAAGAGAGAGAGACAGTAAATTGCAGAGAAAACCTGTAGGAAATTTCAGTGACTTGACTGACAGTGCAGCTGAAAAGATACAGAAAAACTGGGTAATTACAGATTACTAAGTAGAGGAGTGTGTGAAATCTGTTTGCCTTCTTCCTCTGTTTTCCACAAATTATAAACACTGTCCAGATTAACACTGTTTTCAGAATGTAGATATATTTTAATCTTCATTACATTGTCAAGTTGTTCGTCTTCTAGCTGTTTTCTCATCTTAGTGTTAATGGCGTTTCTCAAGCTGACTCCCTCTTTTGCAGTCTGTACTGCAAGCTTGAGAAGTGCCACAAACATCCAGTAGAAGACACGTGTTTAGTAAACTGTTTCTTCTGCTCTGTGAAAATTAGTATGTTCATGAGGTAGAGTGGGTGGTGGATTGGCAAAGAGCCTCAACAAATACAACCACACAGAGGGTTGCAAGTAAAGCAAAACACTTCATTTATAAAACACTTTATTTATTCAAATCAGAAAGTAAAACCTGTCCCTTTCACAAGCAAACATGTTGAAGTTCAAAGTCCCTTGGAAATTCAAAACACAATCTTCCTGCAGCCCATCCTGACAGACTGCACAGTCTCAGTGTGGACAAGTAACCAAAAGCAGGCCTGGTGCTAAGCAGGTCTCTAGGATTAGTTACTTTCACGTTTATTAGGTAATTTGGCCTACCTGAATGAAGCTTCTGCTGCTTAGGCATACATGGTGAAGGCATCTGCTATAGGGCTGCTTTTCCGTTTCCTGGACCTCCCTTCAGATACTGCAGCCCATCTTGGATCACTCTTAAAGTGGGGGGGGGGGGGGGGGGGCTCCCTGCTTTGTTCCCACTCTGAGGCTTTAACTTTCTCTGACTGGGCCCCACTTTCCTGGCAAAGCCAACTAGCTCTACTGCATTAAGGAGACCCATTGAGAGAGCACAGTCCTCAAATGTTTTTCACTAGTTCACTTTGCATTTTCACACTTACAAGTAACTTACATTCTGAATATTGTTCAGAATTCCTTTCCAAATGAGATTTCATCTTTGTTTAACAAATTGCTGCATTGGCTAGTCAATCTGGTAAGATGTTGATGTCCAAAGATAAATAAGAATAAAAATAGTCAGTAGCAACTAGAGAAGATAGAGAAACGGCAGCATTGGAGTGAGACAACAGATCTAAGTGATGGCCTTTTGCATGAGTAGCTGTAAAATTAGGTATAGTGAAATTCAATGCAGTTGAAAAAAAAACTCATATACATGCCTCAGATTAGTATCATTGCTATTTTCCAGGTGTAAATTAATTTCCTCAATTAAAAGATTCAACTGAGATTGAAGAGAAATTTTAAAAACAAAATTTAAAAGCTTATCATTTGCTCTAGCCCACAAGCCTGGGGGACAGTAAAAAAAAGAGTATAATTCAAAGAGTCATTTAAAGTGGAATCCTTAATTTCACAAGAGAAAATCTCTAACTTCAGAGTGACTAATGAATCCAATAAAGTTACTATAAAAGTTTCTAAGTATATTAATGCTATTCCCCTTCCTCTCTTACCCTCACAAGACAATATCTTATAACCATGCAAACAAATGTCATTAATAATTGGATCAGAGGAAGAAGAAAGCCACATTTCCGTTGGACGAAATTCTTCCAGCCAGTCTCTTAACAGGTGAGACGTATTACAA
Organism: Microcaecilia unicolor; assembly: GCF_901765095.1. Taxonomy (NCBI): domain Eukaryota; kingdom Metazoa; phylum Chordata; class Amphibia; order Gymnophiona; family Siphonopidae; genus Microcaecilia; species Microcaecilia unicolor. The sequence continues at coordinate 494,757,067 of NC_044032.1, forward strand.
ATCGAACGAGAGTTTATATAATTGCATAAAATGGAAGATTAATCTTTAGAATAATCTGGAACAGCATTCACATATTTCAAACTTTGGATTAGTCAACCTCTTATTCAATGTTTAAACCAAGGTTTAAGGTGATTACTTAGAAGGACTTCAGTAGGTCTCTTAGCATCATCAACTATGATTCCATCAGTATTATAAAAACCAGTTATAGATCTAATTGGAAAGGGGAGATTGGTATAAAGGTTCAGAGATTAAAATAAAGTAGATTCACGTTCTGTCACCATAGCGACTTCATGAAGCTTCTCTTTTCTCATACTAGGGGCCCCTTTTACTAAGCTGTGCTAAAACGTGGCCAGCGCTATCACTAGTGCAGAGCTTTCCTGTGTGCTGAGGCATACTACTCACTAAGAGGTCCTTTTACAAAGGCACGCTGAAAAATGGTTTGCTGTTGTGTAGATGCGGGTTTTGGGCATGCGCCGATCCATTTTTCAGCGCACCTGTAAAAAATGCCTTTTAAACATTTTTGCCAAAAATGGACGTGCGGCAAAATAAAATTGCTGCGCGTCAATTTTGGGTCTGAGACCTTACTGCCAGCCATTAACCTAGCGGTAAAGACTTGCGCGGTAACCGGGTGGTAATGACCTACGTGTGTCAAATGCCACTTGGCTCGTCCATTACGCGTGTCCAAAAATAAAAAATATTTTTAGACGCGCATATCAGACGCGTGACAAAAATGAAATTACCTCAAGAGCCATGCTGTAGTTGGGTGGTAACCCCTTTTTGGCGTGCATTGGGCACACATAAACACTTACGTGGCTTAGTAAAAGGGACCCTTAGCATATTCTGTAATGATGTGCACCAAACGTCTAATGCGTGGAGGCAAAAAGGGGCATGGTTATGGGCGGGGAAATAAGTGTTTCATGGGTGTTCCAAAATTTAGACACCTAAGTTATAGAATATGGCCCAGTGTGCCTAAATCTATGTGCTGAGATTTATACAAGGTTTTCATTGGCATAAATGGATGCGTGCAGATATCAGTGCTGAAATATCAACTAAGCGTATTCTATAATTGGCACCTAAATGTAGGTGCTGATTTTTGAATACACTTAGTTGGCACAGATTTCAGTGCCAAGTCTTTAGGCCCCGTATATATAATCTCTTCCATAAAGGCTAACTGGCTATATCTGGAGTGGAGGCGTGGCCTAGTGGTTAGAGCACTGGTCTTGCGGACCAGAGGTGGCTGGTTCAAATCCCGCTGCTGCTCCTTGTGATCTTGGGCAAGTCACTTAACCCTCCATTGCCTCAAGTACAAAATTAGATTGTGTGCCCTCCTCGGACAGAGAAATATCCAGTGTACCTGATTGTAACACACCTTGAGCTGCTACTGAAAAAGGTGTGAGGAAATCTGAATAAATAAAATATATTGCATGCTATAACTTGCTAGGTGCAAATATTCCCAGTTTGGATGCCTATAAAAATGAGCACGGAGCACTATTCTATAAACGGTGCTCAGAGTTAGGCGCTGTTTATAGAATAGTGTTTGACACCAGGATCAGCGCTCAATTTTGGATTATGAGGAGTTACACCAACTGAAACGTATAAATTCTCACACTAAATTAGGCGCGGATCCGCCAAATTCTATAGCACTGCATGCCTGATCCACCCTGATTGCCCATGTCCCTCCCATGGTCACACCTCCTTTTTGAAACCATGCATACATTTTACACACGAATCCTATCATCTAAAGATGTGCTCTCAAATTGTAATTAATACCAATTAGCATAGATTATTGATTATTAGCACCCAATTATCAGTGCTAATTGGTCCATTGATCAATTAAATTGCATGCACATTCAAATTTGAACATGCAGTTTTGAGCACCATGTACTACTACTGCTACTACTAACTAGCATTTCTAAAGCGCTACTAGGGTTACGCAGCGCTGTACAATTTAAACATAGAAGGACAGTCCCTGCTCAAAGAGCTTACAATCTAAAAGACAAGAGAACAATCTAAGGACAAGTGAACAATCTAGAGGACGAGTGAACAGTTAGTCTGATAGGGTGGATAGATTGGGGCATTCTATATAACTCGAGCGGTTAGGCGCCGAAGGCAGCATTGAAGAGGTGAGTTTAAGCAGAGATTTGAAGATGGGTAGGGAGGGGGCATGGCGTATGGGTAAAGGAAGATTGTTCCAGGCATAGGGTGAGGCAAGGCAGAATGAGCGGAGCCTGGAGTTGGCAGTGGTGGAGAAGGGTACTGAGAGAAGGGCTTTGTCCTGTGAGCGGAGGTTACGGGCTGGAACATAGGGGGAGATGAGGGTGGAGAGGTAGTGAGGAGCCGCAGACTGTGTGCATTTGTAGGTAAGGAGAAGGAGCTTGAATTGTATGCGATATCTAATCGGAAGCCAATGAAGTGATTTGAGGAGAGGGGTGATATGAGTATATCGGTTTTGGCGGAATATAAGACGTGCAGCAGCGTTCTGAACTGATTGAAGGGGGGATAGATGGCTGAGTGGGAGGCCGGTGAGGAGTAAGTTGCAGTAATCAAGGCGAGAGGTAATGAAAGCGTGGACGAGAGTTCTGGTGGTTTGCTCAGAGAGGAAAGGGCGAATTTTGCTGATGTTGAGGAGGAAGAAGCGACAGGTCTTGGCAGTCTGTTGGATGTGCGCAGAGAAGGAGAGGGAGGAGTCGAAGATGACTCCGAGGTTGCGGGCAGATGGGACGGGGAGGATGAGGGTGTTATCAACAGAGATGGAGAGTGGAGGAAGAGGAGAAGTGGGTTTAGGAGGAAAGACGAGGAGCTCGGTCTTGGACATGTTCAGCTTCAGGTGGCGGTTGGACATCCATGCCGCAATGTCAGATAAACAGGCCGATACCTTGGCCTGGGTCTCCGCGGTGATGTCAGGTGTGGAGAGGTATAGCTGGGTGTCATCAGCATAAAGATGATACTGAAAACCATGAGACGAGATCAGCGAGCCCAGGGAAGAGGTGTAGATTGAGAAGAGAAGGGGTCCAAGGACAGATCCCTGTGGAACTCCAACAGATAGTGGGATGGCAGTGGAGGAAGATCCATGGGAGTGTACCCTGAAGTTGCGGTGGGAGAGATAAGAGGAGAACCAAGAGAGGACAGGGCCTTGGAACCCAAAAGAGGACAGTGTGGCAAGGAGTAAATCATGGTTGACAGTGTTAAACGCGGCGGAAAGATCGAGGAGGATGAGGATGGAGTAGTGACCTCTGGATTTGGCCAGGAGCAGGTCATTGCAAACTTTAGAGAGTGCTGTTTCTGTCGAGTGCAGAGGGCGAAAACCGGATTGAAGTGGATCGAGGATGGCATGAGAGGAGAGAAAATCAAGGCAGCGGCTGTGAACGGCGCGCTCAAGTATTTTGGAAAGGAAGGGTAAAAGAGAGATGGGGCGGTAGTTGGAGGGGCAGGTAGGGTCAAGTGAAGATTTTTTGAGGAGAGGTGTGACAACGGCGTGTTTGAAGGTGTCAGGGACAGTTGCAATGGAGAGAGAGAGGTTGAGGATGCGACAGATGGCGGGGGTGACAATATGGGAGGTGGTGTTGAGTAGGTTGGTGGGGATGGGATCAGAGGAACTTGTGGTGCATTTCGAGGAGGAAAGAAGGCGGGAAGTTTCATCCTCGGTGATCTCAGGAAAAGAGGAGAAAGAGACCTGGGTAGGTTGGTTGAGGGAGAGGGTTAAGGGGTGAGGAGGAGGTGGTGGCTTGGTCGTGAACTCAAGGTTGATCTTTTGCATTTTGTCGCGGAAATAGTCGGCCAGTGATTGAGGAGAGAGAGAAGGGGGAGTAGGAGCGGAGGGCACTTTTAGGAGGGAGTTAAGGGTGGTGAAGAGACGACGCGGGTTGGAGCTGAGAGAATTGGTCAATTGGGTGTAATAGTCCTGTTTTGCATGGAATAGGGAGGAGTGGAGGGAGGATAGCATGAATTTGTAGTGGAGGAAGTCTGAAAGGGTATGAGATTTCCTCCAGAGGCGCTCAGCGGATCGGGTGCAGGAGCGAAGGTAACGGATGCAAGGAGTCAGCCAGGGCTGGGGATTGGTGCGCTTTGTGGGACGGGAGATGGATGGCGCGAGGGTGTCCAAAGCAGAGGAGAGAGCGGTATTGTAAGCGGAGACCGCTTTGTCGACAGTTTCGGAGGACGTGATGGAGGGGAGGAGATTAGAGATAGTAGATGATAAGGTGGAGGGGTCAATAGCCTGGAGGTTCCTGGAGGTGGTGGTTAAAGTTGGACGGGGTGGAGGAGGGGGGTGAAGAAGTGTGAATGTGATCAGGTGATGGTCAGAGAGAGGAAGAGCTGAGACGTGGAAATTGGAGGGTGAGCCGGAGGAGGAGAGGACGAGGTCAAGACAATGGCCGTCACGTTGAGTAGAAATAGTATAGAAATATTATAGAAATAATATAGAAATAGGGCAGTAATGCTCAGTTAATACTCCTTGACAGCAAGCTGAAAGTGTGCTCCCCAAATGATCCAGAGGTCTACAATGAATTTTGTGGGACAAGCATGGTGTTTTCTGATCTGCTTACCCTGGACCTGGATGAATGATGCTGCAATACGAATAGCTTCCATTGTGTGATTACCCCTTGCAGCAAGCTAAAAGTGTGTTCCAAAATGATCTGGAGAACTACAATGAATTGTGCAGAAAGAGAATGGCATTTCTTGATCTCCTTATTCCGGCCTGGCTGCAGCAGTAGTGTGATGTGAATGGCCTCTCTTTTGCTAATACCCCTTCTAACAAGCTGAAAATGTGCTCTCCAAATAATCCAGAGGTCTACAACAAATTGAATGGGACAATAATAGCATTTTCTGATATCCTTATCCTGGACAGTTAGCTTAGCAGGGTTTAAAAATGTTTGGATAATTTCCTAAAAAAAAGCCCATAAGCCATTTCTGAGATGGACTTGGGATAATCCATTGCTTATTTCTAGCATAAGCAGCATAAAATCTGTTTTACTGTTCGGGGATCTTGTCAGGTATTGGCCACTGTTGGAAACAGGATACTGGGCTTGATGAACCTTTGGCCTTTTCCAGTATGGCAACGCATATATTCTTATGTTCTTATGCCTGACAAATCAAGGAAGGATTCCTTACGAAGAACTCAAAATGTCCAAGGAAGTAGGATGACTAAACCAATCAGAACTGCAGAAGTAGATAATGGTATAAAGAGTTTGTTGAGAACCCAGATATAATGGACTTGACACAGTCCTTGTTTCGGCAATGGTATGCCAGCGTGAGGACTCAGAGTATCAGTATTAACAATATTTGTAGTTTTCATAAAGACAATTAAATATGTTTCAAGCCAACAACTCCAAACGTTGTACAGGCAAATGTGTCAATGCTTCAAAACTGCTCAAACAGCATAGGAAAAGGCAGAAAAAACATCATGACTTTTAAAAGATCTGTCATTGGCAATGCAGAGTGATAATAAGGCTTGATACCAAACCAGAATTGCTCTTATGACCAGGCTGGAGTAGTGGTAGAATGAAAATGGCCTCTCTTGTACCTTTACCCTTTGTAGCAAGTTGAACACGTGCCCCTCAAATGATCCATAAATTTACAATGGATTGTGGAGGACAAGCACGATGTTTTCTGATCTCCAAGTTCCTGGACCTGGCTGGTACAATGGTGTGATGTGACTGGTGCTGACCTTTCCTCTGTAAGAACTGCAAGCCTAATGTGCTCCTGAAATGATCAAGACCTTTTCAGTGTGTTGCATCACACTACTGCTCCTGCAAGACCCACACACTTAGCCTGCTCTATGCGTTGCTACAAAATAACATGCAGCCGGTGACGTCCTGATGTGTACATGTATACATGCATGCATCTTAGAGGGAACACTGAGTCTTGACCATTTAGATGCCTCCTTAATCCATATAAGTAGATAGCCACATTGCAAAACTTTTTGTTTGTGTTTTCACTTTTGTAACTGAGATGTTCCAGGGTGCAGAGGAATTTAGTCAATGTTTGAAATAACATGTGTATATTTATATTTTCAAAAGCAAACATGTTTTGATTGAAAAGAGTAGCCACCAAGAAAAGGAAATGCAAATATCTGTGGATACATTTTCCTTTAATAATTTTCAGTGTGTTAAGTGTCAGCATAATCTTATTTTGAAAATTGATACAAAGTCTATAGCTAAAAGCTTCTCATTAATTTTCATCTATGTAAGCAGTATGAAAATGCTACTCTGGAAACAACAGTTGGTCTTTTTAAAATCATCAAGGACACATGATCATGGCTTTTGAAACAAATCACTATATGGAATAAAATACAATCTTTGGGGTATGTCTACTAAAGTGGGTTAGTAAATGGGCTTAATGCGTGCTAATGCAAGACTTTTCCATGTGCTAACTCCATTTCTAGCGTACCCAGGAAATACAGGAATTTCCGGTACTGGATTTCACTTTCAGGTCATGCACTGATGTTCACATTAGCGCGCATAACCTGAAAAAAAATTGATGAAGCATGTACCGCCTCCTATTTCAGAGGCACTAAGGGCTCCCATGTTATGGACACACTAACCTGTTAGCACACGATACTCAGAATGCACTAGCTAGATAGCACGTCCACACCCATTCTCCGCCCCTGACATGCCCCTTCCAGAAATGTAATACAAAAAATGAATACTGCATGCTTGGTATGAACAAACAGCTTACTTACTGCAAAGTGCTTTAACTCATTTTGAGGTGAGCATTTTTGTGCATGCTAAACATGCATTAAGGCTTAATACGTTTTAGTTGACGTACCCCGTAGTCACATTAAAATATTAATGACTCTCATAATTGCTTCTAGAGTATCCTTCTTTCTGCTTTTTATGTGACTTTCATACTTTATACCAGAGATTTTCAACCCAGTCCTCGGGGCAAACCCAGCCAGTCACGGTTTTCAGGATATCACCAGAGTTCACCTGATTACCAGAGTCCATCTGCAGAGTATTATCTTATGGTAAGTAATTTACATGCTTTTATATTTTATATTTGTTATGTGTTATGTGGGATAGATTTTATATGTTATTGATTTCTTTAATAAAGTTTGTAATATATTTGGAACCATTTAGTCACCATATTTTGAGAAGATTTGTTGTTTATTTGCTGACATTTGAAGAGTGTTTAGCTCATCAGGTTGATTTGTAATACCATTGAATTCAATAGGGATATCCTGAAAACCCCAACTGGCTGGGTGTGCCCTGAGGACTGGGTTGAAAATCTCAGTTTAACACACAAAAAAAGGGACAATATGAGGCCCTTTTACTAAGCTGCGCTAAAACATTGACTGTACTACGACTAGCACATGGGTTTCCCAAGCGCTAAGGGGAAATTCTATATAAGGTGCCTTAAAAATCAGTGCCAAAAACCATGCAGTTAGTGTGGTTCTCTAAACTGCACCTAAAGTTACACGTAGTTTATAGAATATACTCACGTGCTGTTCTTGTGACTAAAATTTAGGCATCCCATTGTGGCCACCTAAAACCAGGCCTAAATACATGTGCCTAATTTAGGAGCAGATCATGTATATTCTATAATAGTGTACATAGATTTTTTTGACATGCCCAGAACCCACCCATTCCACCCCCATGGCAGTGCCCCCTTTCTGACTGCACACATTTGAATTTATACACACCATGTTATAGAATATGCCTAGAAAGTTGTGCACATTAATTCTAATTAAAGCCAATTAGTGCTGCTTGTTAAGTACCAATTATTGGCGCTGATTGGCTTGTTAATCAATTACGTTGTATACGCAATTTGGCCATGTGGCCAAATTAGCATGCACAACTTAAGGTGCCATATATAGAATTTGAGGGTAAGGCCACTTTTAGTGCAGTTGTATAATGATCGCTTTTTTCTATTTCCTCTATTAATGGCCATGCACTAATTTCCCAATTTGCGCATGGCCATTACTGTGGGATACCTTACAACACCTATTTTCTAGTTGGTAAGGGCTCCCACGGTAACCACATGCTAATCAGTTAGCACACAGTTATGTATCTGCACTAACCAATTAGCACTGGGTACACCTACTCTTGGCCCCCAAACACACCCCAGCGCCAAAAAAAATGATTATTTTTTAGCATGTGGGAAGCACACACAGATCCAGAAACTACTGTAGGATGTCTAAGTGTGCCCCACGGTATTGGATTTTAACCTGCAGAAAGTACTAATGCGTTCTTACCACAGCTTAGTAAAAGGGTCCCTATATTTAGGGAAAAATCTCAAAATTGGCATTGATGAAAATCTAGAGCAACACAAAAATAATCCATAGGAGAAAGTTATAAGCCCATAAAGAAGTATATATATGAAAAGGAAGGAAAAAGCCTCAAAGTCGCTCTAACCTTTGACAGGTGTAAAGAGCGAAGTCGATCAATGTAATCCTGACTTCATCATAGGCAAAAACCCTTCCCATACACCCAATGAAGTGTGTAAATACAGTGTTGAAAGTGTTCAAAAACATGTGTAGTATAGCATACAAAAAACCCCACACAACTTAAATGCCACTTCAATGGGGTCAAACAATGATGTAAACTTGCCCCTGGGCCAGCAATGCCCAGCGTTTCATAGAAAACTGCATCAGGGTCCAGTCAGCAAGATTTATCTATGAGAGAAAAAAACTGTTACCGATGAGCAATGTTACCAAAAATCCCCCTTATTAGTTTTAAAGCAATCAAATATAATATTAAAAAAAAGGTTTTTAAGTAATAATTAGTGAGAGGAAAAACATCACCAATGATGTCAGAGAAAAACTCTCATCATTGCAATAATCCATTGCAAATTATTCAAAACAATATTTTGTTTTTTGAAGTTTTGCAATTAAAACTAAAATTAAAAAAAAAAACCCACAGAGCTATAGTGAAGTCATCCAAAATGCACTAAAGGCCTCTTTTACAAAGCTGTGCTAGCAATTTCCAAACATCTTTGTAAAAGAAGCCCATAATTTTCAATGAGACCATTTCAAATAGAGAAATACTGAGCAGAGCAATGTTTCAGTCCAGATAGTTTGAATGTAGCTCTTGGGGAACTGACATTTCATATTTTGAATAGAAATATCAGCTGCCCAAGAGCTACAGTTGTAAACTAGAATTGTGAATCTTCACAAGAAAGTAGTTTTCTGTGACAAGTATTTGAATTGGACATTTCAGTACAGATGATTCTCCCTGAAGCAGGTTTTCAAAACATGGTCCATGCTGGGGACCTGATATTTTGTGTTTTGAATATTTTTATCTTATATTTGATTGCTTTAATACTAGTTTGGAGGAGAGGGGTTCTTTCATGCTCAAGATGATCATCACTGTTGGAACCTAATTTAGGACTTCTTTTGCGAAGTCGTGATTGCGATTCCTGTGTGGCAAATGAGAGGAAGCCCATTTAATTGTTTTCTCTCATTTGCCACATAGGAATCGCTAGTGCAGCTTTGTAATAAAAAGCCCTTAATAATTCTATGTATAGCATTCTATATTAATAAGGAAAGAACTTTCAGACATTAAAGTGTTTATCTCAAAGAATAAAATTACACTCAGAAATCAAAAGAGTGTTTGAATGACTTTGTTCCACCAACTGAATCATCTTCTGACTTGTTTGCTGATAGTACTTATGTAAAGCATTCTTTGTTTTCATTTCTTTTATCAATAATTTAATATGTTCTCGGTTGAACAATTGTTTTTCTTTGCCTGGATGACAGTCAGTAATTTCATTTTGTACATTTTGAGAACAAAGGCAAAGATTAAACATAAAATAAATTTGCATCTACTCATTCAAAAATGATTATTTGATATGTATATATTTAATCTTTATTTCAAATCGTACCATATTACAGGGGATTAATGAACCAGAGAGGTTAAAAAGCAACGGAATTAGGAAATGGATCCTTATTACACTCTAGAGGTGTTTCTTTTAAAATTCTTTTTGCATTTACCTATTAGTGTGAATTTATAAGGAGGAGGGGGATTGAGGATGTTAGTTGCTCTTGTTTTTCAACATTTTTTCTTTAAAGTTTTTCATTGTAACTTATGTATCCAATGTAGTAGTAATTTGGAATCTGATATACAATATTAAAGAGATTCATTTAATAACTAAACATATGCATAAATAGCATGCACACACTTTTTCCCCTGAACAGATATTGGCTAATTTTCAAAATAAAATATATGCACATGTTTCTGTTTTAGAAATTACCTGAAGAAATATATGTGCTTACATTAATACCTGCTCTTTTTTAGAATAATTCACACATATGCACAAATATTTTCAAAAGTATGTCCATAATTCTATGTGCATAATAGAAGTTCAATTATATCAATGCCTCTTTCTGTGCGTAAAGCATTGCTTCACACATAGGCAAAACGTATTTGTCCTATAGGAGTAATTGTATAACCGGCCACCCAAATTGTCTGGTAGATATTTGCACAGCACAAAAGAAGCACCAAAAACTTACAAAAACAGGACAACATTTTTAAAATTATAAATCTTGAAAATCAATCTTCAGAGTCCATAACTGAATATTGATTTTCAAGTTTTATAATTAAAAGAACTGTCTCCCATTTATAAAGGGCAACTAAATCTCCTATCAATCCCCAGATTCTATATATGGTGCCCAAAATTGCATACCCAATTTTGGGTGTGCATCCAAGTTGTGCCCACATTTTAATTGCATAACAAGCCAATAACTAGCAATAATTGGGCACTAACAACCAAATATTGCAGTTAATTGGCTCCAATCAGAATGAGCAAGTGCATCTTGCTAAGAGCTATTCTATAAAGATGAGTGTGCCAATTAGGGCTGATAATTGATTATTAGCACCTAATTATAGTGCTACTAATTATCTCATTATTCAATTAAGTTGTGTGTGCAAATTGGACATGCACCCAAATTTGCACGCACAGTTTATTTATTTATTTATTATTTATTTATTGCATTTGTATTCCACATTCCCCCACCTATTTGCAGGCTCAATGTGGCTTACATAGATTTGTTTATAACAAAAGAGAGGGAACGAAGTACAAACTAAAGCCCAAACATGTCTCATATAGTAAAAGCTACAAAGCACCAAGGCACTTTCACTTTCTGTATCCAAATGGGGGTACAGGGGTAAGGAATAATATATTGTAGAGGAATATATTCGAGTTATTCCCCAAGTTTTCCACGTCATCACTGTGATCCCTGACGCAGGTGCTAGTCACCGAAACACAGCCCGTGTCGGGTCTTTTTGTCAAGGCTCATTCATTAAAGAACTGTGTTCCATTTTTAAAGGCCCGTGGTGCTGTTTTTTTTGTTTGTTACATAGATTTGTTGACATTATCGTAACAATATATCAGATACAGTTAGTAATGTGTGACGATCAAGGACGGGAAGAGGGAGAAGGAAGGTAGTGATAAGGATAGTTGTATAAGGTGACCTTTCATAATTGAGCGGGTTGGTGAGGTGCCTTAGAGTGATTATAGGTGTTCATTGTAGGCCTTGTTGAAGAAGAATGTTTTCAAACATTTTCAAAAGCTAGTTGTTTCGTTGATTGCTTTCAGGTCTGCGGGTAATGCATTCCATAATTGCTTGCTCTTGTACGAGAAGGTAGTGGCATGCATCAGTTTGTACTTCAGTCCTTTGCAGCTGGGGTAGTGCAGGTTGAGAAATTTGCGAGATGATCTTGTGGCATTTCTGGGAGGTAGGTCCACGAGGTTTAACATGTATATTGGAGTGTCTGCATGAATGATTTTATGTACAATTGTGCAGATCTTGAACGCAATGCATTCCTTAATTGGGAGCCAGTGAAGTTTCTCTCTTATTGGTTTTGCACTTTCATATTTAGTTTTTCCAAATATGAGTCTGGCGGCCATATTCTGGGCAGTTTGGAGTTTTTTTTGTCTGTTCTTTGCATCCAACGTACAGTGCATTGCAATAGTCAAGGTGACTTATTACCATTGACTGTACCGGGGTACAGAAGATGTATCTTGAGAAGAAAGGTTTTACTCTTTTAAGTTTCCACATGGTGTAGAACATCTTTTTGGTCGTGTTTTTCACGTGGGTATCAAGAGTGAGATTTCGATCAATGGTGACTCCAAGAATTTTCAAGTTTTGTAAGACCGGAAGGGAACAGTATGGTGTGGTTATGGTGTTGAAGTTTTTTGTGTTATGTTGTGAGGTGAGTACGAGGCATTGTGTTTTTTCTGCGTTAAATTTTAATTGGAATGCGTCTGCCCATGTGTGCATTATTTGGAGGCTTTGGTTGATCTCGTTGGTGATTTAATTTAGATTAGTGCACCTTAGTCAAAGGAGCCCTAATTTTGAAAATACTGTTTCAATATTTATTTTACAGACTATGCCATCGACATTGCTACACACTTAAATAGAAAATGGAAGAGAGCAGTTGTGAATGAAGGTTCAAGGTTCATTTATTTGAAATACCACCTATCACAAGAACAGCTGAGCAGTTAATGGTAAAGGGTCCTTTTTAAGGTATGCCAAAAAATGGGCTGGGCTAGTGTAGGCACATTTTTGGGCACGCGCAGATCCATTTTTCAGCGCACCTGTAAAAAAAGACCTTTTTTAAAATTTTTGCCAAAAATGGATGTGCGCCAGATCTCACGTGTTAACCATGCGGTAATCATCTATGCGTGTAGAATGATGATTACCGCCTGGTTTCTGCCATGCGCCAGAAAATAAAAATTATTTTCCGGTGCGCATAGCGGACGTGCATCAAAAATGAAATTACTGCAAGGGCCATGCAGTAGCCAGGCAGTAACTCCAAACTGATGTGCGTTGGCCATGCGTAGGCGCCCTTCCCGGCTTAGTAAAAGGTCCCCAAAGTGAGTTAAAAGATAGAAAAAAATTACATGCTTCAAATAGGACAGAATTAAAAAAAACATTTGTATTACTTCTCCGGCTGATGGCAATGACAATGAATGGGAACATATAGATGAAAATGATCTGGTACTTATGGAACCTGCAGATTTTTGTGATAAATTAGAAATATTTGCTTACAGAAGTGAAAATGAGATAGTCGTGCCTGAGGATCAGGCACTAGATCAAAGAAAGACATTGAGAAGTAAAGTGACAAAAATTATAAAATCAAGAGGCTTCTGCTTCAGCTGGAAGAAAGCAACTAAGATGTCAGCAGTCTTTGAGAAAGAAACGGCTGGCAACATGGCAACTCAGATACAGAAAGATGAAGAGAGCCAGGAAATCAGAGAAAAATGGTGAAAGACATAGACAAGTATAGCATTATGCTGTTTTAATAAAATATCAGGCTGCTCAGCCAAAAGCAACATTTCATCTGAGAAGAATATGAAAAATCAAAAAGCAGCTGCTGGAGGGTTATGGATACTCAAAAATTTTACCAGCTGAAAATCTTCTACGATGGGCCAGTAAGCATCTGACTCCAGCACACTTATTTGAAACTATTTTTACTCTTCAGATGATAGAACATTTGATAGAGTAGAATCATATGCAAACAGTGACATGCAGAATCCTGGTTTCAAAACTGACATCAACAAAGTTCAAAGGCTTATTGGAATCATTCTTTTATCCTGATCCAACTGGCTGCCAATGGAATGTGACTGTTAGATTACAGCTAAAGATTTGGGTTGTGAGACAGTTGTTTGAGCAGCACCAACAAAAAAAAGGAAAAAACAGATTTCGTGAGATAAATAAGCACTGCCATGTGGTTGACAACAGAGCCCTCTCTGATGAGTCTTGAGTGGCAAAAGGTTTCCCTCTGTATGACCAACTGAACAAGTCACTATTGCAGTATAGAGTTTATGACAAAAAACTACATATTGATAAATCTGTGGTGCCATATTATGGACATCATGGTACAAAGATGTTCATTAGAGGAAAGCCAATAAGATTTGGGTATAAGATAAGGATGCTTTTCTTTTCTGATGGTTATTCATACCAAGCCAACACTTACTGTGGCAAAAGGAGACTTCTCTGGATGAAATTGTAGCTATGACAGGCAAAACATGTCTCATTCTTTAATTTCACAACTTTTTTACCAATCACAATATGCTGTGCAAACTTGGAGACATGGAATAAGAGCAACTGATACTGTTTATGATAGCTGAACTACTACTACTACTACTACTTAGCATTTCTATAGCGCTACAAGGGTTACGCAGCGCTGTACAAGTTAAGACATGGGGAAGGACAGTCCCTGCTCAAGAGAGCTTACAATCTAAAGGTAATAAGCTATGTAGTCAGTGTAGGTATCATGAATGGGGAAGGTGGTTAGGCGCCAAAAGCAAGGGAGAAGAGATGGGCTTTGAGTAAGGACTTGAAGATTTAGCTTCTGCCACATTTTTCGATGCCCCTACTCATCAAACACGAGACAGAAAATGAAAAATGGGGGACGAAGACAGAAATTCCAGCACAGGGATATTTATTAAAAGCTAAATCGATTCAAGACAAATGATATGAAAAGACTCAATGCAATCCCGTGTTTCTGCGCTGTGTGCTTGCCTCAGAAGTCTAAATGCTTCAATCTGAGTTGATATTAATCCAGTTCCGAAAGATACAACAACAAATCGCCATCGAAGGGTGAAAACAATATGAGAATCGCAGTTTATGCTTTATTTAAAGTGTGAGTTTGATGGTGTTCCAGATCACTAAGTTTGATATTTATCGATTGCAAAGATACTAAGTCACACGCATTCGACTGTACTCACACTTACACGCTGAGCACCCCCTCCTCACACTAGCTGAACTAGTACTATACCACATGAAGGAAAGAAAAACTTTTCTAAACTTGAGAAATATCATGAAATACACCCGTGATGGCAGTTTATTTAGTCAGATGGTCTGTCAACAATTTGGTCATACATACAGTAGAGTCCTAATTATCTGACCTTCGATAATCCAACCATCCAGCATATCCAATATAACCCCAGTGAAAAAAAAAGGTTCTAAGACACATAAACGTACACAGCGAGTTGGTTAATGTGTCACAATCCTTAATGATTGCCAACTATGCAAGTGTCATGGGAGGTGTTGACCTGATGGACAGCCTACTGTCTGCATATTGATAAAGCATCAAGGAAAAAAGTGGAAGTGGAACCTCTATGTAAATGCCATCAACATTGTTGATGTTGCTATGTAGTGCCTCAATTGTGTTACTGAACAGCTGGTCACCCTGAGTCACTTAGAACTTTGACACAAGATCACCCTGGGCTTGATGAAAAGCTCAATATGTACTCACTTGGATGGTCCAGCTGCTCCTATGCCTTCATGAATTTTACAATGGAATGGATTACTATATTTCTTCTACCAGTCAAGTATGGTGCATTTCCTGTGGCACAAGCACTACTACGGAATGCAAATAAAGAAATGTTTTGGGGCGTTTTAACTTTTTTTCCATCTTGTAAATAGCATGCCCTTTTCGGAAAAAAAAAATAGTCAAAAAATAGTGTTATACTTATAAAGTAGAGGAACTGAAAAAGCCAAAATTTTCCCTGTCCCTGGAGAGCTCATAATTTCACTTGAGACCTAAGATAACACAGGGTTAAGTGACTTGCCCAAGATCACAAGGGCCACAGTGGGACTTGAACTGGCTACCTCTGAATATCAAGCCTGGTGCTCTAACCACTAGGCCACTACACCACTCCAGAATAACCTCTTAACGTGAAGGATATTTATTTAGATTTTGCTCACACCTTTTCAGTAGTAGCTCAAGTTGAGCTATATTCAGGTATGCTGAGTATTTCCCTATCCGTGGCGGGTTTACAATCTATAGCCTGCCAGATAAAAGAGACTATGTATGAGGTAGAATTTATCCAGCTCATTTTTAGGTACAAAACCTAAAGGGGAAATAACAAAATCAGTCAATGGCAGGGTATCAAAAGCTAAATAACATTATTGATCAAGCAATTGCCTAATACCACGTTTGAATTTATTATTTTTCAATGGGATAAATATAACCCCCTCACTTACATGCAAGTGGAGGTTTCAGACCAGTGATAAGAACGGAGTCGTTTCTATGCTGGCATTGAGTGCTATTACGACACTGCTGCCATGCTTTGACTACTGAGGTCATTTTTCTCCACTTTAAATAAGAAAAAAGTGAAACTTATTTCATTGATTTTGCACATATTTGAACAGGATTGGGATAGTCAAATACTTTTCAGCTTGCTATTAGTAGGGTATCAAAAGGCCCAGCAATCCTACTGAGACGTAATTCCTTAGCCAATTTGTCCCATACCACAGCAGCATGAACACAGGTAGAAACCAAGTTCTTTCAAGAATGGGACAATGAAGGTCTTTCAAAAGGAATCACAAACCCCTCCACAATCCCCACTCCCCAAAATATAACTCCGCATCCACCCGGTTCAGATAAAGATTCAGCCAATAACCAAGAGCTTCCATGTTAATGGGAGAAGGAGCCTTGATAAACACCCCAAGATCCGCATTCTAAGCTGACCTAAATAGTTGCCCCAACCCAAATCTGCTGGGCAATACAGAAGTGGGTAGGGGCCATTACATTGACTGCAGATGTGTTGAAACTTATACTCAGTATGCTCACAACATCCGGAGTTGAACTGGAAACAAGCATTGAGAGACATCCCACTTCTCTGTCCGCTGGGAACATAAGAATAGCCATACCGGGTCAGACCAAATGGTCCATCTAGCCCAATATCCTGTTTCCAACAGTGACCAATCCAAATCACAAGTACCTGGCAGAAACCCTATTAGTAGCAACATTCAATGCTACCAATCCCAGGGTAAGCAGTGTTTTCTCCATGTCTATCTCATTAGCAAATTATGGACTTTTCCTCCAGCAACTTGTTCAAATCTTTTTAAAACCCAGATACATTAACCACTGTTACCACATCCTCCAGCAATGAGTTCCAGAGCTTAACTGTTCGTTGAGTGAAAAAATATTTCCTCCTATTTGTTTTTAAAGTATTTCCATTTAACTTCATCGAGGATCACTTAGTCTTTGTACTTTATGAAAGAGTAAAAATTGATTCACTTCTACTCGTTCTACACCACTCAGGATTTTGTATAAGTCAATCATATCTCCCCACTCCAATGGATCCCCCAATTCCAAATCCAGGAAACCCCTTATGCCCCACATTTCTATATCTACCCCCCTCCCAATGGGAAATGAAACCCTGGAGGAAGTGCCTCCCCCCCAAAAAATGACATATATGAAGCCATCATCTCTACCAGTCATAAATCAATATCTTGATATCCCCAAACTTTCACCTTGTCCCTCACTAGACTGCATCTAAACTGCTCATCTATTTGAGTCACAACCAATACCCATAAGTGTGGTATGCCCATAATATCAAGTCCATATATTTTCATAAACCAGGGTGCAGAACCGACTTAATCCTACCCAAAACACTGGCATAAATGTTAAAAGCCAGAAACCAAGTGAAAATAGTTTGAGAAGCCCACCTCTTCTTCTGTATCCCTTTCTCTTTCGAATCTTGTCCCCTTTTTTTTGGTCCTTCATATCACCATCATGTTCAAGCAAAGAGACCAAATCAACATAACACTTTCTCAAACTGATTTAACACAAGTTATGGGACAATTGACAATCTAAAGATGCTTTCTCACATAATGTGTGTCCCTTCATCGAGGCCTGCATCAGGCTCTCTGAGTTTCTGACAACAACTGGCAGAGGAACCACACCCACAATCGTAACACATCTCATCAGAGGAAGATTAGGAAGAAGCAAGAGGATTCCCAAGATTCATCAGACTCCAACATCCTCAAAGATTTCCCAACTGACCCACCTCTGCCTCTTTTGTAAATCAATGCGCTTAACCACATGTTGTAAACAATGCAAAATGTTTTGCTCTGCAAGCGATGACCAAGAGACTCTCACCTCCCAGCCCTAGATGCACACCTTTGATCCATAGCCACCCCAGGACCCCCAATACCTAATACTCCCAACAAATCCCCAATATTGTGGTCAAACTCACTCACAGGAGAAACTGCAGCAGGATGCCCATCACTGAAGGTGCCTGGGACAGCAGCTTCGAACCTCTGATGATTATTGCTTCCAGGTTGCCTGGAAAGCACTGACACAGCAGATGCTTGAGGAACTGCACTATGCAACTCCACTGTCCAGTTCCATGAAGATAGCGTCTGCTGTCTACCAGTTACATTGTGGACCTTGGATGCCACTGTGGAAGCCTTTGGATCCTTCCCTTTCCCATGAGGCTGACCCCTCCCTTCCACCCCGCATTACCAACCTCTTGGAAACCATAGTAAAATTAAGCAGGCACCACAACGGCAGCTGAAACAAAGGGCCTACTGTGCCCCCCTCCATTGCCTGGCACCAACACAACAACATTGGGCAAGGGGGGGGCACAGTGGGTCCTTCGTTTCAGCTGCCTTTTGTGATGCCTGCTTATTTTTACTATGTTTTCCCAGAGGCTGGTAATGCAGTGTGGAAAGGAGGTGTCAACATGGTTAGTACACACTAAAACCACTAGCGTGCCTTTGTAAACAGGACCCAAAGTTTTTAATTTATATATATTCCCAGAAATATCTACATTCTTCAAGTGGAACACTGTGCAAGCTTGGTAGAAATGTTTAATTGCTCAATGTAATTTTAAAATTGCTGAAAGCAACATCATCCCTCTAATTCTGTAAATATCACCAACAATTGCATGTGCAAATTTGGGTGTGTGCCCAATTTGTGTGCGCAATTTAATTCAATAACAAGCGAATTAGCTCCAATAATTGGCTTTTTATAAAGCTATTATTGGCATTAATTACATTTAATTTAACTTTACACACAATTTGAAAAAGGGGGCATAGAAATGGGAGGGTTATGAGAGAAATGGGGGTGGTCCTAAAATTAACGCGCACTGTTATATAATAACAGGTATACATGTCTAATGTAGGTGCGTACATTTGCACCACATTTTAGTTGGTGCAAATGGTCACACCTAAACTTAGGCGTAATTCCCGGGCATAAGTGCTATTCTATAAACTGTGCTTAAATTTAAGTGTGGCTTATAGAACAACACTTTTTTCTGGCACTGATTTCTTTGGTGCCATATATAGAATGTAGTCCCATATGCCCATATGCTGAAATGTGGCTTCATCAGCCAGGTGATTCTCATATCAGCAAATGAGTTTTATGTTATTAAAGAACCTTTATTACCATGCTGCTTTCTTTTGTGGATACTTTCCAACTCCATCTTTTGTCCATTAGCAAAACTCACTGAACAGATGTATTGAATAATAGTTATATGAAGGTTTCTATTACATTTGTTTGCTGCATTTTCAATGAAATCTCTAGAAGTCTTAACACTTTGCAAACAAACCACTTTCTTTTTCGTAGTACACTCGCTCCCCTGATATGCCAGGACACCAACTGGGCACCCTAGGTCAGTGTGGTGGACTTCAAAAAAAGCTTCCACATGCATAGCTCCCTTACCACGGGTGCTGAGCTCCCAACCCCCCTCCCCCAAAACCCACTACCCACAAATGTACAACACTACCATAACTCTTAGGGATGAAGGGGGCACCTACATGTGGGTACAGTGGGTTTTGGAGGTCTCCCATTTACCAGCACAAGTGTTACAGGTGGGGGGGATGGGCCTGGGGCCACCTGGCTGAAGTGCACTGCGGTACCTACTAAAAGTGCTCCAGGGACCTGCATACACGCAGGCCTCTAGGACTTGTTGCTGCTGTATAACATTGGCACACCAGTTGACACATGAAGACTAATCTCTCCGAAAACGTCCTTTATTGGAATAACCGCGTTTACTCACAGTTAACTGCAGATCAGAGGTTGTGCCCCACTGGCAACAAGTCTCCCTGGTACTGAGATTAGCAGTAGGTCAGAGGAATGCCCTCTTTCAGCCACATTCAAGGTAAGAACTAAGTTCTCTAACGTGGCTAACACAGGAAAAGGAACTAAAACTGGCTTACAAAAATGGCCACTACCGCATGGACTACAACAGGAAACACAACAGGGCACACTCTGACCCAGTAGGCAGGGGGGAAAACACCATGGGAGAAGAGCCTACCAACTACCAACATCGTGACACTGTAACACAAGCTAATGAAATCACGGATCCCAATACCCTACACCCACCACAATGCAATGCTGATGTGACCCTGTACTGCACCCGAGAGCCCCATCTGACCCAGGGAAAGGCTGTGACAGGATGGAACACATTCTGCTGTCATGGAGGTGGGTACGGCATTTGAGGCTGGGGGAGTCTGGGGAGGTCATCCCTGATTCCCTCCAGTGGTCATCTGGGCAGTTGGGGCACTTTTTTGGGTCTTGTTCGTGAAAAAAAAAGGGTCCAAAAAAGTGACCCAAAATCGCGGTCAAAATGCCTTTTTTTTTCGATTATCAGCTAAAGACGCCTATCTCTCCTCGGCTGATAACCACGCCCCAATTCCGCCTCCACCATGCCTCTGACACGCCCCCGTCAACTTTATTCATTTCTGCGATGGAGTGCAGTTGGAAACGCCCAAAATTGGCTTTTGATTATACCGATTTGGGTGCCTTTGCGAGATAAACGTCTATCTCCCGATTTAGGTCGCACTATAGGCGTTTTTCTCTTTCGAAAATAAGCAGGATAGTATGCTACTAATAACAACAAGTGAAGAGTCCAGTATAAATGCTTAATCAGATCATCAACACGATGTATTTAAAATTCCAATCTTCCTTTATTTTCAAACATGCTCTTCTTTTTATGTAACAAACAATTGTTGAGCACTTAGCTATGGCTCGACGGTGGCCAAACACTAATCTGTTCAATAGCTAAGAACGCTGTATGGAAGAATTGAGATCTCATAAGATGCAATGTGAGTATATTGTAAAAAGAATGTGACTATTCTTATGTTTACTGAAGTAGTAAAGCATTAGTTAAGCTAATGATTTGATAAGTAAGGATTTAACACCAGCCAATGCTTGACATTTTATAATATACTGAAACAATTGTTTAAGAAAAGATCCTTTTCTTTGAAAGATGGCTTATTAACAACAAGCTTTATTTAGAAAAGACAATTTTTGTAAGAACATACAGTACATCAATTTGTTTAACAGCTTAGTATGTTGAAAGGAAAGATCTGAGTGGCATAAGTTGTAATGTGAATAATTGATTAAAGAAAAGTAGATTGATTAAAAAGAATGTTATTTAATTTGAATAGTATTAATGTGTATAATCTCACAATTGTCAATATAAATTTTGTTATTCTGACTAGAATGTTGAACTTTGAGTATATATGAAAATGATAGGATGATATTATGACATCATATATTGATTTGTCTTAGAAATATATTGAACTGATATTATCTACTGAAATAATTAAGTGCTAAGCTATATTAATGATTCTGCAAGTAAGGATTGGACACAAGCCAATGTGTGATTTTTCACAGATGTAATTGTTATGTATCTGTTTTATAGGTCATCACAATAATATGTGATACCATCTTGTTAGATATTATAAGAAAGTTGATGCACAGCTCCTGATGAAGCATGTAAAGTGAAACCTATTCAACAAGGCATACCAATAAGAGCAACAACTAGAAATATAATACACCTATTGTCAACAATGTTCTTGCTTATACCTACTTGTCTGAATTTCGATTACACTATTTTCTATGACATCTCCACCTTACCTATTATCAGTAATATTTTTATACTTATATTAACTTGTCTGAATCTCGATCATGCTACTTTCCATGTAACACTAACTGTTATCTCCTGATCTACAATCTACAAATAACAACAAGAGGTGGGAAAATGTGGGATACAAATGCAATAAATAAATAAATAAATAAATAAACGAGTTTGGCCACCATCGAGCCATAGCTAAGTGCTCAACAATTTTTTGTTACATAGAATCTGGGGGAATAGGTCCCAAGTACAAATCTCACTGTAACCCACTTATATTGTATGAGGAGCCCTCCAAAATCCACCATAAACCTACTGAACACAACTGTATACCACTACGATAGTCCTTATGTTTGCAGGTGTCATTTATGTGTAGGTACAGTAGGGTTTTGGTGGGCTTTGAAGGGCTCACACATAAAGACAACGCATGACCACCTCAACTTCCGGAAATCATTAAAGACTGATCTGTTCGAGAAGGCATACCTTACTGATCCAACTTAAGTGCCTGGACTCAGCAACACAAGGAAACCAATGAACATTATATAACTCTTCTTCTCTCGATTCTTTTATGTGTCTGTAATATATACATCTCATTCTCTACCACATCACTCTGTATTTGTTTCATTACCGGAGGTGGCTTACGCCTCACGGTAATATGTAAGTCACATGGAGCCTGCAAATAGGTGGGAAAATGTGGGGTACAAATGCAACAAATAAATAAAATAAATAAATAAACATCAAAAATAATTTTCCTTTTATCTAAATCTGGTTGAAAGGAACTCAGATTTGTCTATGTTGCTAATCTTATTTAGTTTTATCTCTACAACAGTCCAAAATTCAATTAAGTTAGCTGAGAGAAAAATGTGACATGGACATGGACTTTATATGGTCCTAAGAAACAAGATGGCAAGCGATCCGCAAAATCCAACGTGGAGACAAACAAAGCAGATCAATCAGTGATATGGTTCAAAACTTTATTTTCAGAGATTCGCCCGACACAGACTGTGTTTCGCCCACAAGGGCTGCGTCAGGGGCTAATAGTCCAAGCAGGACATGAGATTGATCTGCTTTGTTTGTCTCCACATGGACTTTATATTCCTCAACCTTGTTTATTTGGATTTAGCTCACACCTTTTCAGTAGTAGCTCAAGGCAAGTTACAACCTGGATTTAGCTCACACTATTTCAGTAGTAGTTCAAGGTGAGTTGTAATCTTTATTTAGTTTACACTATTTTATTAGTAGTTCAAGGTGAGTTACAGTCTGGATTTAGCTCACACTATTCAGTAGTAGTTCAAGGCAAGTTACAATCTGGATTTAGTTTACACTATTTTAGTAGTTGCTCAAGGTGAGTTACAATCTGGATTTAGCTCACACTATTTTAATAGTAGCTCAAGAAAGTTACAGTCTGATAGATCCCCCTACATATATGCAGATGATGTCACATGATCTAAATGAAATCACCAACGAGATTAACCAAAGCCTCCAAACAATGCACACCTGGGCAAATGTTTTCCAACTAAAACTTAACACAGAAAAAAAACACAATGTCTTGTACTCACCTCACAACATAACACAAAACACTTGTCCACCATAACAACACCACACTGTTCTCTTCCTATCTCACAAAACTTGAAAATTATTGGAGTCACCATTGACCGAAATCTCACTCTGGATGCCCACGTGAAAAACACGACGAAAAAAATGTTCTACTCTATGTGGAAACTTAAAAGAGTAAAATCTTTCTTCCCAAGATACATCTTCCGCACCCTGGTACAGTCAATGGTAATAAGTCATCTGGACTACTGCAACGCACTATATGTGGGTTGCAAAGAGCAGACTATCAAAAAACTCCAAACTGCCCAGAACACTGCTGCCAGACTCATATTTGGAAAAACTAAATATGAAAGTGCAAAACCCTTAAGAGAGAAGCTCCACTGGCTCCCACTTAGGGAACACATTGTGTTCAAGATCTGCACGATTGTACACAAAATCATTCACGCGGACGCCACAATCTACATGATAAATCTCGTGGACCTACCTCCAAGAAATGCTACAAGATCATCTCGCAAATTTCTCAACCTACTCTTCCCCAGCTGTAAAGGACTAAAATATAAGCAGATGCACACCACCACCTTCTCCTACTTAAGCACGCAATTATGGAATGCATTGCCTACAGATCTGAGAACAATCGACGAAGCAACTGTCTTCCGCAAATCTCTGAAGTCTTATCTCTTGAACAAAGCCTACAATGAGAACCGATAGCCACACTAGTCCACCTCACCAAACCCACTCAGTTAAGAAAGCCTACCTCCTATAATTACCCTATTCACTCCCTTCCTTCTTCTTTCTTCCCTCACTTAATTTCTACACAATACTAAATGTATCTGCTATCCTGTAACGACAATGTTTACAAAACTATGTAAGCCACATTGAGCCTGCAAATAGGTAGGATAATGTAGGATACAAATGCAATAAATAAATAAATAAATAATAATAATAATAATAATAATTTTCCTGTTCCCAGAGGGTTTGCAGCCATGCTTGTTATCTTGTATGGATATCATAAATATGCTCATAAACTGAGTAGGGGTGTTCCTGGGAAAGAGTTAGTGGGGCAGCATTTATGCACCTACTTTAGAAAATAATGAACTTGTGTGGGTAAAATAAAAGCTGGGAAATTTATACATACTAAACAAGTAGAAATGTGTGTGTATAGTTTTAGGGGTGTCATTTTGAAAGAGAATATATGCATGTACTATTCCTTAAAAATGATATAAGTTATGGACATATCTGCTACACAAATTAGGCATGACCTACCCTCTCTATTAAGATCAAACAAAAACTCCTAAGCATATCTCTAAGCAAGGTAATAGATAATAATTGCTTCTCAGAGATCAATAGGATAGTGCTTGGTAGTCCCAGTCAGAACCCAAACCAATCTACTGACACAACAGGGAACTCATTATCTTTAATTTATACATTTCTTATTAATGAGAATGCAACATCTTATATTGAAATCCCATGCATCAAGTGCAGCAGGAACTAAACAATAGCGATTAGAAATTCTTATATAATTCTATTATAGACTTACTAAAAATCTTATCCACTACAAGTTTTGTGATAGTACAATTAAAGCTATAGCAAAGGCATATTTATTAATCCTATTGGAGAACTTGCCATGACTGAATATTGAACCAGAAGTGTTTAAAGATTTTAAAAGATCCACAGATAGATCCAAGCAAGGCACAATTTATTGAATTTAGTTCCAAATGTAAGGCTGGTACAATCAATCACCTATCACCTGCAGATTATTGTGGTAACCAGTAGAGGACATTAAGCCTCTATGTTTAGTTAGTCTAATAGAGGGGAAAGAGATAATTAATTGTCTTCAATAGGTTTGGGAGGTTTATTTATTTACTTGCTTCTATTCTATCTAAACTATGTAGATTACAAAATAGCATATATAATAAAAGTACATATAAATTGTCAAACAACAACTGTGGCAAGTTTTGCACTTAACGCACAGTTAACAGCAAAATTACCAAGCTGTGTGGTAAATGCAGGCTTTGGAACCCATTCCCCAGATTCTGCTCTAAGCCAGGGCTGCTGAGAGACAAAATTGGACCCAGGACAAACAACCTTATGGGCCCCGCCGCTGCTGCTCCGTCCCCATGGGCCAGCCAGAGGCAGCTTACTCTGCTTATTGACACTGCTGGCAGTCTGAAGAAATGATGGGGACCTCTGAAAGGGAGGAGAGAAGGACAACAGTGATATCAGACCAGGAAGGCATGTCTACATTTTTATGGCTGGCACCAGGCCCTCCTTGGAGGCTGGGCCCGGGGAATTTTGTCCACCCCCCTGCCCTCCCCCCTCTTGGCTGCCCTGCTCTGAGCCCCTGAATGACTAACACCAGCCCAGACTTCAGATCTATTTGGTTATAAAACTTTGCATTTCTATTGATTTTTTATTAAAGGCTTGTGTCCATTGTTATCTAGCGGCAACTTACCACCAGTTGTCCATGCTCTGATTACATGTCATGGCTACCCTAAATATAGTAACTTCACCCCCAAGCACAGTGACACACCCCTGAAAGAAACCCTGACCTCTCAGAGCCTTGCCATCCACTGACCATGTTAGGATGTACCAGGGGTTTTTAGAGCTATTACTGTAGCCACTAGTAAAATTAAGACATCCAAGTCGGGAGTGGGGACATGTACATTTCTGGTAGTATTTTAAAACAGGATATGCCAGCATAGATCATGTTCTAAAATACATGCAGAAACGGAGAGGTATGTGCCAGTTGCATGCCACAGGAACATCTATTTTACAAAGATGAACATGGATAACATCAAACACAGCTGTCTATACATCTATGTGTCAGTGCATGCATATGTATGTAGGTATTTCAAAACCTACATACACATATATATGTGCCAATTAGGAAATATATACATCTATATGCTGCCACTTATATACATTCAGCATATTCAATTTTGGGGGACTTAAAACAACTTCAGGATTATGATAGTGATCTCCTCAAATACCTCCTCTGTAGCACTGCCAGGAATGCTCACTTTTCTGAAACCTAGACATCTAGGGTGCAGCTGCAAATCCCAACATTGAACTTTCAGCGTAGACGCGCACTTGCCTTATGAAATGGGGAATATACCATCAGATGCATTGCAAAGACTGCTGTGACCAAAGGAGGCAGACGGAGTAATAAAAGCTGATCTTACGTGCTGAATGGAAATATCAATGGTCCTGCTTTGCGCAAGCTGCAGCTCCATCTTCTAAAGTAATAGCATTATTTACAACTAGTAAAAAAGGCCCGTTTCTTAACGCAATGAAACGGGCGCTAAAAATGTAATGAGTTCCTGCCATTAATGTTTCCAAGGTTGTATTCTGAATATAATTGTTGTTTACATGTGTAAGATTTCTTTATATACAATATTTTTTGTGTAAACTGTGTTATAATGTGGTAAAAGTTTTCCTTGTTCAGGCCCTTCAATCAGTTTAACAATCACATCAGAAGAGCTCCTTACTCGTGAGAATGCAACATACAGTTGCCCATGTGAGAGACTGAGAGTGACAGTGTGTTTTACAGACAGTGTAAGACAGAGATACACAGATTGATTGTGTGTGTGTGTGATGTCTGTCTGTGTGTGTGTATGTGTTTGAGTGACAAAGTGATTAAATGTTTGTCTTCCCTTCCATTCTGTGCACTTGCCTCCACTGATGTTCATACCTCCCTGTATATGATTGTTTGTTAGAGATTCAATCCACTCCACTTCCCTCCTCCAAGTTCCGTTCTGTCTGATTGGTTCTTCGTTCCTGTGACATCGCGTTTGTTTGCTTGGCAACTATGCAGCGTTCCGTTTCCTCGACGTGAGGGCGGGGACAGTGAGAGCCAATGAAACGCTGAACTACAGACTTACAAACCCTACACTGCCACAGTGCCACAGAGTCAGCTTCAGAATGTTGGAGATGCTTTTTATTATATAGGATGTTATTTATAAGAACTCTGGAGACCACCATTGTTACACTGGACAATATCTGGCAGGTGATAGGTTAATGCTGGCACACAGAACCTTTTGTACAGGATTGACAACTTTTCTCGCAAATCTATTAATCCTATATACCTCTACACAAATATTGCAATCTTCCCTTCCATACTAGGTGGCCAAAAGAGCAAACAGTATTTTAGGAATTTTTAGCAAAGGAATAGAGCATAATATAAGAAAGTCATAATGCCTCTGTGTTGCTCTATGGTGAGACCATGCCTTGAGTTTGTTGTGCAATTTTGCTGCACCTATAGTTAAAGTCTGGAACTCATTGCTGGAGCAAGTGGTAAAAGTAGATAAATTCCTGGAGGAATAAACCACTATTGAGGAAGACCTGGAGAAAGCCACTGGTTATCCTTGGGATTATGTAGCATGGAATCTTGTCACTATTTGGGAATCTGCCAGATACTTGTAACCTAGATTTGCCATTGTTGGAAACAGGACATTGGGCTAGATGGACCCTTCATCTGATCCAGTAGGGTAACTCTTATGTTCTTAAGTTAGAAATGACCAGATGATCCACTTTTGGTAGAATGGCCCCTCTCAACTGTACAATGATTTACTTCTTAATTTGTGGCTAGAGCCATCTCACAGAAAGTTTAAAGTGAGCTTGAAAACCCACTTTTTTAGACTGACATTTGTATCCTAATATTGTCAGTCTGGCAAACTACAGCCTTGCCGGTGCACCAGATGGGACTGAGCTACCTAACTACTAGCAATAATCATTTCTGTAGAACGACTAGATATATACAGCGCTGTACACATTATATGCAGGTACTTTGTCTAGAGGGCTCACAATCTAAGTTGATATACCTGGGGTAATGGAGAGTTAATAGACTTGCCCACGGTCACAAGGAGTGGTAGTGGGAATTGAACCCAGGTTTCCAGGATCAAAGCCCAATGCACTAAATATTAGACTCTAAGGGGGCCTTTAACAAAGGTGCACTAGTGTTTTTACCAGCTTATAATCAAAAAAGAAAAACGCCTATATTTCAACCCAAATCGGGAGATGGGCGTTTTTCTCGCAAAGGCGCCTAAATCGGTATAATCGAAAACCAATTTTGGGCGTTTCCAACTCCACTCCGTCGGGAAAATGAATAAAGTTGATGGGGCGTGTCGGAGGTGTGATGGAGGCGGGACTGGGGCGTGGTTATCAGCCGAGGAGAGATGGGCGTCTGTAGCTGATAATCGAAAAAAAAGGCGTTTTGACCGCGATTTTCGGTCACTTTTTTTGGACCCTTTTTTATCACGAACAAGTCCCAAAAAAGTGCCCCAACTGCCCAGATGACCACTGGAAGGAATCAGGGATGACCTCCCTGGACTCCCCCAGTGGTCACTAACCCCCTCCCACCAAAAAAAAAAAACCACTTTAAAAACTTTTTTACCAGCCTGTATGCCAGCCTCAAATGCCGTACCCACCTCCATGACAGCAGAATGTGTTTGATCCTGTCACAGCCTTTCCCTGGGTCAGATGGGGCTCTCGGGTGCAGTACAGGGTCACATCAGCATTGCATTGTGGTGGGTGTAGGGTATTGGGCTCCATGATTTCATTAGCTTGTGTTACAGTCTCACGATGTTGGTAGTTGGTAGGCTCTTCTCCCATGGTGTTTTTCCCCCTGCCTACTGGGTCAGAGTGTGCCCTGTTGTGTTTCCTGTTGTAGTCCATGCGGTAGTGGCCATTTTTGTAAGCCAGTTTTAGTTCCCTTTCCTATGTTAGCCACGTTAGAGAACTTAGTTCTTACCTTGAATGTGGCTGAAAGAGGGCATTGTACAGCATTCTGCCAGCTCTGACCTACTGCTAATCTCAGTACCAGGGAAACTCGTTGCCAGTGGGGGCACAACCTCTGATCTGCAGTTAACTGTGAGTAAACGCGGTTATTCCAATAAAGGACGTTTTCGGAGAGATTAGTCTTCAGATGTCAACTGGTGTGCCAATGTTATACAGCAGCAACAAGTCCTAGAGGCCTGCGTGTATGCAGGTCCCTGGAGCACTTTTAGTGGGTACCGCAGTGCACTTCAGCCAGGTGGCCCCAGGCCCATCCCCCCCCACCTGTAACACTTGTGCTGGTAAATGGGAGGCCTCCAAAACCCACTGTGCCCACATGTAGGTGCCCCCTTCACCCCTAAGAGCTATGGTAGTGTTGTACATTTGTGGGTACTGGGTTTTGGGGGAGGGGGGTTGGGAGCTCAGCACCCATGGTAAGGGAGCTATGCATGTGGGAGCTTTTTCTGAAGTCCACCGCACTGACCTAGGGTGCCAGTTGGTGTCCTGGCATATCAGGGGGGCCAGTGTACTACCAATCCTGGCCCATCCCATGACCAAATGGCTCGGATTAGGACGTTTTTGAGCTGGGCATTTTTAGTTTCCATTATCGCTAAAAAAAACAAACGCCCAGCTCAAAAACGTCCATTTTTTTGAAAATACGGTTCAGCCCGCCCCTTCACGGACCCATTCTCAGAGATAAACGCCCATGGAGATAGGCATTTGTGTTCGATTATGCCCCTCCACATGTGCACTAAATGCTAGAGACATCCATAGGAATATATGGGTGTCTCTAGCAAAAACATTTATATGTTTTTACCATATTTTCCCTGGTCTGTCTCCTGTATTCATCCTCCTTGATTCTCTTATTCTGCCCATATTTATTTTATTTTGCACTTTAAATTCTCCATATCATGTCCATGATTATTTTAATGTTATACTGTAAAACACTTAGTTATTTCTTTCATATGAAACATTAAGCATACCCAATGTCTGACCTACACTCCATGCATCTGATGAAGTGGACTCTTGTTCTCAAAAGCTCATGCCTTAGTAAATTTGTTTATGATACCTGCATACAGTGAGATTTCTAGGGTGCTATCTACCTGTGAAATGATAATAATTTTCTAATAGCTACTTGATAGACTTTGGAATCTCTTTTTGTCTACCTTAAAATACTTAGATAGATTTGTTGTAAAAAGTCAGTAATGAATACATTAAACATTGTGTAGCAATACGTAATGGCTACTGTTTAAGTGAATGTCAAAATTTATTGCTTCTTGAGAGAAACATTGACCTGAGATTCACCTCGTCTCTCAGGTCAATAAATCTTGATGTTCATTTCAACTTTCAGCCTCCACTTGTTATTGAAAGCATTGGTCAATGTAGTGAAAATAACACAGGGCTAAAGAAATGAGTAATCTGTTTTGCATCCATGCATTGATTATGCAATTAAACACAAGAGGACCCATGTGTTTTCAGATTAGACACACACCGGGCTGTGAAGGCATGGAGGGAGGGGGAATAGAAAAAGATTAGGCACCCATCTCATAGATTATGAAAGGCAATAGTAACCTAGCTATGCAAGCTCAAACATTTCCATTTAACTGACTTTATATAACACTAAAATGCAATCTAGTGATCATGAAGACTCATTCTGCTTGATATTAATGTCACTTATGTGATATTTTCTTGCATCAATCAAAGCCCATTGAAGCGGCAAGATTTAACAGACCTTTTAATACTGAGCATTACCGCAATAATCATATTACTTTCATCCCTGCCTCATGTGATTCTTATAGAGGATGATCCCTAAAGCCATATAGCATAGTATATTGACTTGACTGAAAATTGTGTTCCTCTGTCCAGCTAAACATATTTGCTGGCTTCCACAGCATATTGTTGGCCTCATTAAAAAGAGAAATTCCTTGGTTAGAAAAACGTGCATAGCTTTGATGTTCAAATCTGTATGTTTTATATATCCCATCAAAATGTTGTTTTATCAAAAGAATACACCCAAAGCCTAAGGACACCATGAGCCCCCCTGATCCTGAATATAGTTTTCAAAGGGAAATTACCTATTGTAGCCATGTAGTATCCATGGACTTTGCAACTATTTAAAAATTGCACCTGCCCCTTGTAGAGGGTAGCAATATAGGTATCAATCCAACATATACTAAAGTGAGGTGTTTGGTGCAAACAGTCCTTGTTGCTTTCCCTGCTGCTATGTGCACATGCTTAGGTGGATGGTGTGGTACTTGTAGAAAAGAATGCCAACAGTGTCTGGAAAGTTCATGACTTGTCAGTCAAGATAATGTTTGGTTGATGGTGCTTAACCCTTCATAGCTATAGAATCAGTGACACTCACGGAAATCAGTGATGCCGCTGGTGGGGAACTCAAAACTCACCATCTAATGAGATGGAAGAACAACAGGATCAAGGATGAGGGAGAAAGAAAACAATGAGAGTAAGAGATTAGGAAACAATAGGAGAGCAGAGGGATACAATAATGAGAAAAAAGAAAGGAAAGTGATAAGAGTGATAAGAAACAGAATATAAAAGAGTAGAGAGTGCAAGGCCATGGGACTTCCACCCCAAACTCAACCCCTGACTCCTAATTCCCCCCCCCCCCCAAAAAAAAAGACACACACACACATCTCTCTCACACACACACATGCATATTTATCCAACATCCATTCTGCCTACACACACATATATAATATCAGTTTCATATGTCCCCACTCACTTTCCATCCATTTACAATCTACTGATCCACGTGTATTTCAACCATTAACACCCCCTCCTATAAATACTCATTCATTCACACACAAATATATGTTATCTACATAGACACACACACATGTAATACCCCATGATACAGGGATTACTAAAAGGTGGGGGGGAGGAGGTCCTGCCCAGGAGAGGGGTTGGTAGGAAAGTTGGAGAAATAAAGTGAATCCCTGTAAAAATGACAGTAGAGGTGGAGTTTGGAAAGCAATAAAAGAGTCTGGAAGAGAAGTATGCAAGGTGTTTTGTTGTCTGTACCCCCGCCAGGACCCTTGGGTGTATTGGGGGATCCTGGAGTAAAGGATATAAAGACACGCAGAATTGAGTAGTTGCTGCCCCATTTAGTTGCAACTGGAAAAGAGTCAAAACTTCAGGTGGACAAGGGAAGTTCAGCCTGGAAGCAGGGTTCCTGAACAGGGAAGCCTGATCAAGGTCAGGGTGCACTGCTGGAAGTAAGGACAGCCAAGAGAGTCTGTGCCTGAAAGAGTTGGATTGGTGCCGAGAGAAGCAAAGACAGCCTTGGATTTATTTCTGGCACTACATGATGGGTAAAGGAAAGAAGTCTGTGTAAATATGTACAGCTGGGAAGACCTGCCAGAGCAAAGAGTTGTGACTAAGAATATCACTAATAATATTGGGATGAACATTGTAATTATTATTTTTTTTTTATTTATATGTGACATTTATATACTACTACTACTACTACTACTACTTAACATTTCTAAAGCGCTACTAGGGTTACGCAGCGCTGTACAATTTAACATGGAAGGACAGTCCCTGCTCGAAGAGCTTACAATCTAAAAAGACAAATGTACAGTTAATCAGATAGGTCAGACAGATTGGGGCAACCTATATGTTTGAAAGGTTATATCCCACATTATCCCAAACAAGTTTGAGTTCAATGTGTCTTACAATAATAGTATAGGATACATAACAAAGAATAATGCATAAGAAAGTAATTTGTTGTAAGAATCCAATTTTACAATACAGTATCATAAACATACTGGGATAGCTATGGATGTTTAACATTTAGAAAATCTATTATGAATGAGAAATTGAACATGAAGCAAAGAGAAAGCTAATAGTAAAGAGAGTAATAACCAATTCAAGTAATACTTAGTTGTTTGAGATATGGTTGTTCTTCGTGAAGGTTTGTTTGATAAGGAACAATTTGAGGATTTTGCAGAATCTAGTATATTCCTGTATACTTCTTATTTTGGGTGGTAAGGAGTTCCACCATTTAGTTCCTAGGTAAGTGAAGTCTGCTGAGTGGACAGTTTTGTAGATCACTTTTTTGCAGTTTGGGAGGTGTAGTCTGAGATAATTTCTTGCCTTGTATTTAGTGTTTCTTTGAGGTAAGTTTATTGATAGTACCATCAGTCTGGAGCTATGCCATTTAGGATTTGAAAGATAAAGATACATAATTTGAAGGTGACTCTCACTTTGATGGGAATCCAGTGTAATTTGATTAGTAAAGGGGAGGCACTTTCAAAATGAGAGATTGTGTATATGAACCTGGTTGCAGTGTTTTGAGCTGTTTGGAGTTTTTTCAACAAGTACTCCTTACAGCCAGCGTATATGGCATTACAATAATCAAATTGGGATAATGTTAATGATTGTACTAATAGTCTGAATGTTTCTGATGCGAAATAGGGCTTGATCCTTTTTTAGTTTCCAAAGAGACCTGAAAGATTTTGTGATTACTGAGGAAACTTGAGTATCAAATGTTAAATGTTTGTCTGTAATGATATCTAGAATTTTCAGATTATTGTCAATGGGGAATGAAGTGTTGTCAATTATGAAACTGTTGTAGTCATTTTGGTCAGGTCATTTTGGTCAAATACCTTGGTAATGACCATAAATTTTATTTTTTCTTTATTTAGCTTTAGTTTGGATTCTGAAGCCCAGGTTTCCATTAAATTTAAGCCATGTTTTTTGTCTTTATAAAGATGTCTTGAATGTTCTTTTTGAAGGTTATGTATATGGTAGCATCGTCAGCATATATGAATGTTTTTAATAGTGCTGTTTCTAGTCTGTTACTTAGTGGTGACATCATTACATTAAACAGAATGGGCGATAGTGGAAAGCCCTGATGGACACCACAGTCTGGTGACCAAGGAGAGGATAAGGATAAGGTTCCTTTCATTTTCACTTTGATTTCAGGAATCTTTGAAACCATTTGTGGACTGTGCCACATATGCCAAAGTTGTCTAGTATGTTTAGTAGGATATTATGATCTACTACACCGAATGCGCTAGACATATTGAACTGCATTATTAAGATCTTAGACCCTATGCTAATTTCTTTTCTGAGATTTGATACTAGGGTAGTAAGGACAGTCTCAGTGCTGTAGCATGGTCTGAAACGTGATTGTGATTTGTGTAGTAGGCAGAAATGTGAAAGGTAGTCCATAGTTTGTGCTGCTACTGAGGCTACTGGTCTGTAATTTGTTACATCAGTTATGGTGATTGAATTGTTTTTTGTTATTGTGTTAGGATAATAGAACCTTTATTATCAGAGAAAGTGTTGTGGAATAGTAGGAG
This sequence comes from Microcaecilia unicolor, assembly GCF_901765095.1. Classification (NCBI taxonomy): domain Eukaryota; kingdom Metazoa; phylum Chordata; class Amphibia; order Gymnophiona; family Siphonopidae; genus Microcaecilia; species Microcaecilia unicolor. Next base: position 494,791,317 of record NC_044032.1, read on the forward strand.
GAGATATGCTGCTGAAGTAGACTAATGAATATAATTGGAGTTTACTTCATAAGGTAACTAGGATAACGATCTAGTACGCATTGTGAGGTTGAGTATTTTAGGAGGTAATGTTTTATTGTGTCGTGGGTTGGTAATTGGAAGGAAGACCAGATTCTGTTGGTGGCTATTCCTGTATGTGTGTCTGACTGTTTTTTAATTTGAGCACTCCTTCTCTAATTTTAACTATTTTTTTGTTTGAAAAAAGTAGCCAGTTGCTCTGCTGTTGGTGGGGACTCTGTGGTTGTAGTTATTTTTTTTTTTACATTTGTACCCTGCACTTTCCCACTCATGGCAGGCTCAATGTGGCTTACATGGGGCAATGGAGAGTTAAGTGACTTGCCCAGAATCACAAGGAGCAGCCTGTGCTGGGAATTGAACTCAGTTCCTCAGGACCAAAGTCCACCACCCTAACCACTAGGCCACTCCTCCACTCCTCATTTATCCACCTTTCTTTTGTGGATAATAGACTTTTAACCGAATTGAAAAGTTTACTGGTATTAAGGAAATTACCACTGATTATTTTGTTATAGTATTGAGTTTTTGCAATTTTGATCTCATTTTTATATGTTTTGATTGCAATTTTCAAAGTTCATTTGTTTTCATTTAATTTGTCTTTAGCCCATTTTCTTTTCAAAAGAAGGATAGATTGATTAAACCAAGGTGAAATTTTCTGGGTTGGTTTGGATGTAGATTTGAGGGGAGCTATGTTATTTAAGACATTTTCACATAGGTTATCCCATTTAATCATGAAGTTGTTATTGTCTGCCGGAGGAAGACCAGAATTATTCAAGACGTTAGACCAGAAGGTTGTGGTATTTTTTTTCCTCTAGTTTTGTGAGGAGTTGTAGTACTTTTATTTTTCATTGATTTTGTATTTTCCCTTCAATAGAGGGAGAACTCAAGTTTACTGTGATCTGACCAGGGAATTAGTTACTTAGATGAAAGTTGTTGTTGTTTGCAAATTTATAGGCCTTTATTGTGAGAGGTATGGTTGAATGGTTGTATGAGTTGCCAGTAGTTTAAAAAGTCAAGTAAATTTTTTGTATTACTGTTCCCTATTAGTAGGATATTATCAAATTAAGTGCATATGTTCGATACAAATTCAGTGAAGATATTTTCTGTTGATTTCCATCTCCTTGATGGGCGGTAAAAAAGGATGATGCAGATAGGATCGGAGTGTCATTGTTGATTTTGCAAGCAATTGTTTCGAGACTAGGGGAGTTAATATGAGATATTAGTTCTACTTTGAAAAAGGACACACTACAAGCAAGCCATAGCAGTGAAAGGGGTTGAAGTTCTCAAAGACTGCATGTTGTTACAGAGAAAGCCAGCGAGGTGTATGAAGCTGATGTAGAAACATATGTTTCCCTTTTGAAGAAACTCTGACTCAAAGTGGAGCAGGGAATGCATGGAGCTCCAGAGTGGAGCCAGGATGAGGTCCTAAATTGGGGCACAGTTCATACTGTATTGATACATGGCTTGAAATATCTGGGTGCTGAGGTTTCTACCAAGCTCTCATAGTAGTTATATAGGAAGGGTTTTTGCCCCTACATGTCCTTCTTTTTAGACATGAACATTTCTTCCCATTCAAAAAACCCTGTTGGATGTCCTACTTTTGGGTCCTCCTTAGTCCTGCCCAAAACATACCTACAACATGCCCCTTTGCTATTTGAACTATGCAGTGTGAAATGTCCAAATTCTGACTTTTTAAAGTTAGTATTTGGATGGTTTTTTTTTAGCAAGTGGATGTTCTTTTAGGCATTTTAAGTTGTCCATCTTCTTTGAAAATGAACACCATAAAATAACATTTTTCTACCTGCCCCAAAAGGCAGTCGCGTAAGTGATTAATGAAAAATGGATCAATCAGGAAGTAATTGATTATAATCACTGTTGGACGGTTGTCCTAACGATTTGAATAAATACCTTCTGAAGGTCCTAAAAAATATTCTTTAGTGATGAATTTAAAATCATAGTAGTTGGGCGTATTAGTGATCACTTAATATTCAGTGTCCCCTACATATATCATCCAAAGGGTTGAAACAAGCCACTAGCGGACACACGCATACCTCAGAGCAGGTGAACTGACAATATCTGGATTTTTTAAAAGTATGCATGATCCTCTTTTGTAAAATAGGAAATACACACACGCCTCTCAAGCCTGCCCAAAACATGCCCCCTTGAAAAGTGCAAGTGCTGTGGACATACATGGGTAAATAGTGGCTTCTCTAAAATCACTACTTAGACACGTGGGGTCACTTATATGTGCAAACCGTTGGAAGTCTTCCAAAATGACTTCCCTAGCCTCTAACTTATCTTTTTGTTTATGGACTTTGTAGTTTACAATTAAGTGTAATTTCTGATATCTATGAACTATCCTATCATTAAAAACCAATAAAATGAATCTTTTATTAGAATGAGAACATCTTGAACAAACAAGTGAAAAACTGCTGTTATATGACCTTTTAAATATTAATTGAATTGAATATCAAAGTATAGAAAATCTTCAAACTTATTTATTCTTTCTTTTGTGTGCTTCTCTTTTTCTTTTTTTGCCTGTTTGCAATAAAAAGTCATGGATAATGGCTTCAATTCATCTGACAACAGGACTTAGAACATTTTTTGAACTCTTATTTAAAAAAAGAAAGCATTATAATAACGTTGTCAAATATACAACATACCTCTCATTCTATACCATGGTGCCTAAGTTTATGAGCTGATTGCTCGCATAGGGCCAGATTCTATATAAGGCACCTAAAAACTCCACTCAGTAAACATTTTCACCTAAAATTCTATAAGAGGCATCTAGATTTAGGTGTGGTATATAGAATACGCTTAGTCGATATCCCAGTACCTAAAACCACACGTCTCTTTTTACACCAATGAAAACGTGGCATAAATCCCTGTGCATCAATTTAAGCGCACTGGGTCATATTCTTTAGCTATACATGTTAATTTGGGAATGCCCAAGGAATGCCTATTTCCCTGCCTTTAGCCACTCCCCTTTTGAACCGTGTGCATTAGAATTTAGATGCAGAATATGTTTAGGGAGTTATGTGCGTAAATTCTAATGTTTATTTTTGCCTAAGTGCTGTTATCAATACCAATTAGCTGATTAGCTTGTTAAGCCAATCAAGTTACATGCATTGTTATAGAATACGTCTGGATTTCAGCGCGGATCTCTAGGTGTGCTACATAGAATCCAGCAGATACTAGCACTCGCATATAACTGTTAGCTGAGCACTTGTATAAATGGCATGTACAACTTGTTTAGCATGTAAATGTAAGGTGGAAGTTCACAGGCGAGGACCATGCATAGGGCCTGAGCAGGTCCAACATTTCCAAGTGTAACTGTCAGAATATTATAAATGACATGCTAAATTGCTGCATTTAGGGGCCATTTTACTACGATGCAGTAGGGATAACGCACAGGTAGCGTGCGCTAAATCAATACTACTGTCACAGTAGCGTGGGCACCCTGCAGTAGTTTCAAAGTTAGTGCATGCTGTTTCCCATGATAGAAAATAATTTTCTATTTTCTACCGCTGGGGACATCCCAGCGGTAATTGGCAATGTGGCCACATTACATAGTAGATGACGGCAGATAAAGACCATTCTGCCTAACAAATTAAACTCATACATGCTACTTTTTATGTATACCTGACCTTGATTTGTCCTTGCCATTTTCAGGGCACAGACCATTGAAGTCTGCCCAGCACTATATTTGCTTCCCAATTACAGGTGTTGCCACCCAATCTCCGCTAAGTTGCTGTGGACCCTTTCCCTCTGAACAGGATTCCTTTGTGTTTATCCCACACATTTTTGAATTCCGTTACTGTTTTTATCTCTACCACCTCCTGCAGGAGAGCATTCCAAGCATCCACCACTCTCTCCATGAAAAAATACTTCCTGACATGACTCATGAGTCTGCACCCCTTCAACCTCAATTCATGTCCTCTAGTTCTACCGCCTTCCCGTCTCCAGAAAAGGTTTGTTTGTGGATTAATACCTTTCAAATATTTGAACATCTGTCTCATATCACCCCTGTTTCTCCTTTCCTCCAGGGTATAAATGTTCAGGTCAGCAAGTCTCTCCTCATACGTCTTGTAACGCAATCGCATACCTTTTTTGTAGCTTTTCTTTGCACCACTTCATGCCTTTTTACATCCTTAGCAAGATACAGCCTCCAAAACTGAACACAATACTCCAGATGAGGCCTCACCAATGACTTGTAGAGGGGCATCAACACTTCCTTTCTTCTGCTGGTTACACCTCTCTCTATACAGTCTAGCATCCTTCTAGATACGGCCACTGCCTTGTCACACTGTTTTGTCACCTTCAAATCCTCAGATACTATCACCCCAAGATCCCTGTCCCTGTCTGTGCATATCAGACTCTCACCACCTAACACATACATCTCCCTTGAATTTCTACTCCCTAAGTGCTTCACTTTGCACTTCTTTGCATTGCATTTTAATTGTCAAACATTAGACCATTCTTCTAGGTTCTGCAGATCCTTTTCCATGTTTTCCACTCCCTCTGGGGTATCCACTCTGTTACAAATCTTGGTATCATCTGCAAAAAGGCAATCTTTACCTTCTAAGCCTTTGGCAATGTCACTCACAAATATATTGAACAGCCCCAAAGCCGATCCCTGAGGCACTCCACTACTCACCTTTCCCTCCTCAGGAGTAGCATATGAACCCTCACTGCCAAGAAAATAGGTGGCATTAAGGACTCATGCAGTAAATTGTCATGCACTACTTTTAATATTAGCACACGACCATTTACCGTCCCATTAAAAAAAGGCCTTTTTACCCACCAAAGAAAAAAATGGTCACAGCACTTGCTAATTTCACTTGTCCAAAATAGTGCAGACCACTTTTTACAGTGGCTTAGTAAAAGGGCCCCTTCGGCATCCCCACTTATGTCTGCTATTGACATGGCATTAAGTAGGAGCACCTAAATGTAGACACATTGATGCCGATTTATGATGTAAAATTAGCACTCAGTATGTAGCATCTAGGTTCCTAAATTGTGGCACCCAGTTATAGAATTGCCCTCCATGTGTGCAGGGTTTATACCACAGGTTTAACCCGTTAGTGCCCAATGTTCCCATATTTGTTCTCACATATGGGATCATTGGGCACTAATGGGTTAACACACCATGAAATGAACAAGCCACATGCATGGGTACAAAATGGTGGAACTCACTGCTAAAACCAATTAAACATCAATATAATTATCCATTATTCTGCAAATCTTTGAAATCATATCTCTTTAATAAATTCTTCTCAACAGAAAACCAATCCTGATTAATTTCAGCAAATTGTCAACGTGGAACTAATGTATCTAATTCGATCAACTTTTGATTACTTCAATTGTATTGTACTTATAATTACCATCCTTGCATCCAATTGTATTATGTTCATAATTATAGTATATTTTACTGTACTACTATTGTTGTCTTCCCCCTTTTCAATTGTTATCATTGATTTATCTCTTGCTGTTTAGTACACCTTTTTTATCTATATCCTTGATATAATTTTTCAACTTACAATTAACTAACTACTCCAGTACTACTCTGTTCCTTTCCATAGCTATTTTGATTATTTGATGTAAGCTACATTGAACTCAATACTCCTTGGGCTTATATGGGTTATAATTGTCATATGGAGTGGAGGAGTGGCCTAGCGGTTAGAGCACCGGTCTTGCAATCCTGAGGTGGCCAGTTCAAATCCCACTGCTGCTCCTTGTGATCTTGGGCAAGTCACTTAACCCTCCATTGCCTCAGGTACAATGTTAGATTGTGAGCCCTCCTGGGACAGAGAAATATCCAGAGTACCTGAATGTAACTCACCTTGAGCTACTACTGAAAAAGGTGTGAGCAAAATCTAAATAAATAAATAAATCTGACCAACAAGGCAGTCAGAGCTACACTTGTCACTCTGTACAGGTTACAATCCTTCATGATTAAGCTCTGGTATCACAAATAGGTCAGTTGACAATTCGGCACCTGCCAACCACATAAAGGGGCTCTTTTACTAAAGCATAGTACCCACAAAGTGGCACGTTGCCCATAGGTATAAAATAGGATGTGCAGCATTTAGCACAGGTTAAGCTTCAGAAAAAGGGCCCCATAGGCAATTATATGTGATGCAGTCATGGACAACTACACCACAACAGCATGCCAATAGTCTAAAGAGTGATTATATTGTTATGGCTGCAGCATAGTCTCATTCATTTTGCTTAGGAGTAAAGTCAGGAAAAACATTTTCACAGAGAGTGTGATAGATGCCTGTATACACTCCCAGTAGAGGCGGTGGAGACAAAAACAGTGAAATAATTAAAAAAATGTTTGGGACAGACACAGAAGATGCCTAAAAAGCAAGAGAATGGAATCCAAACAAAACTTTAATGACCTCTTATTTGTTGATGTGTTATGATGGACAGGAGTGATGTGTAGATGGAAACTCCAGTAGTTGTGCAATAAAGCCAGACTTCTACAGTGTGTGTCACTGTAGAAGTGCCGTTAGTTGCTAATTGGATGTCAATGAGTCACTCGATAGAGGATTTAAAATGTGTTATTCTGGCTCAGGTCATCCTGCCTAGGTGGGTTGATGTTAGCACTGTTTTATTATCAATAGAACAGCACTTCATTCTTTCTTGGAGTACGGTGGCCCCGGGGGGTCTCAACATGGAGGCGGAGTGGTGACAATGCTTTACTTTAATTAATTCAGGTGCGGGGCGTTGTTGGCCTCAGATGTATAACATCGGAAGTAGATTGTGTGGGCATGAAGCCTCAGTATCGGGTTCTGGGAATCTGTCAGGACAGAAGTTTCACTGATAAGCAGTCGCAGATAGTATTGAATATGTATGATAGAATTACGCATGAGTGTGTAGTTTAAGATGAGATCATTGCATTGGTATCAGCACACTTTCTTTGTTTTTTATAGTATGTGTGATGTAGTTCCTCCTGATGAAGTGCCACAAAATGCAGTCATGCATTGAGGAGCTGGGGAATGCTTGTGGATACATTTAATCCTAGATGGCTTGAGTGAAGTTCTCCTGCAATGATTGAGCATTGATAGAAGTGGAGAAAGCAAGATCACATGATTGAGGATCAAATGGTCTGTTTACAACTCATTTGTTCAACACAGGATTTTGTGAAATTGTTATAGAAAAGAGAAACTTGAGGATCATAGACCATATGAATCAACTGTGTGGTTAAAGACTGCCTTTGAGGACAATGGGCATTTGATTTAGAGTTGCAACAGGCGCTGATTTGGAGGGCAGCGCACTGGGAAGATTCTCCTTTTTCATGTGGATTGTGTGAGCAGTGATGAACGTTGCCTTGCTATAGAGTGCTGTATGTGTGTTGGCTTATTGTTTTTGTATATATCTACGCAATAAATTGGATTTTGTTGCATATTGTTGTTCTGGAGCACATTGGGAAAGAGTGTTTAAATAAGAGTGCTCTGGTTTACACTAATATACTCCCTTCTATTTAAACAAACAGTTAAAATTTAATGCCAAGAAGTATAGAGTGATGCACTTGGGGTGCAGAAACCCTAAAGAGAGACACCGAATAGGAGGGCAGAGATTAGTAAGCTCAACTCAGGAGAGAACCTTGGGGTGTTGGTGTCTGAGAATCTGAAGGTGAAGAAACAATGCGACAAGGCAACGGTCATGGCCAGAAGGATGCTAGGCTGCATAGAGAGGGGCATAACCAGCAGAAGAAAGGAGGTTTTGATGCCCCTCTACAAATTGTTGGTGAGAGCCCACTTGGAGTATTGTGTTCAGTTTTGGAGGCCATATCTTGCTAAAGATGTAAAAAGACCGGAAGCGGTGCAAAGAAAAGCTACAAAAATGGTATGGGATTTGCGTTACAAACCATACAAGGAGAGACTTGCTGACTTGAACATGTATATCTTGGAAGAAAGGAGAAACATAGGTGACATGATACAGATGTTCAAATATTTGAAAGGTATTAATCCACAAACAATCCTTTTCTGGAGACGGGAAGGCGGTAGAACTAGAGGACATGAATTGAGGTTGAAGGGGGGCAGACTCAGGAGTAATGTCAGGAAGTATTTTTTCACGGAGAAGGTGGTGGATATGTGGAATGCCCTCCCGTGGGAGGTGGTGAAGATGAAAATGGTAATGGAATTCAAATGTGTGTGGGATAAACACAAAGGAATCTTGTTTTGAAAGAATGGATCCACGGAATCTTAGCGGAGATTGAGTAGTGACGCCGGTAATTGGGAAACAAAACTGGTGCTGGGCAGACTTCTACAGTCTACGCCCTGAATATGACTGAATAGATAGGGATGGACTGGAGTGTAAATTTTAAGGGGCTTCAACGTTAGCTTCAGAACTTAGTACAAGAACAATACTGGGCAGACTTCTACGGTCTGTGCCCTGAGAAAGGCAAAGGACCTGCATACTTTGTGATAGACCTGAGTATGACATTTGAGGCTGGCATAGAGGCTGGCACAAAATATTTTTAAAGATTTTTTTTGAGGGTGGGAGGGGGTTAGTGATCACTGGGGGAGTAAGGGGAGGTTTTACCTAATTCTCTCCGGTGGTCATCTGGTCAGTTTGGGCACCTTTTTCTGCCTTGGTTGTAAGAAAAACACGACCAGGTAAAGTCATCCAAGTGCTCGTCAGGGACGCCCTTTTTTTTCCATTATGGGTCGAGGATGTCCATGTGTTAGGCACGCCCAAGTCCCGCCTTTGCTACGCCTGCAACACGCCCCCATGAACTTTGGTCATCCCTGCAACGGAAAGCAGGTGGGGACGCCCTAAATCGGCTTTCGATTATACCGATTTGGGCGACCCTAAGGGAAGGATGCCCATTTTCCGATTTTTGTCGAAAGATGGGCGTCCTTCTCTTTCAAAAATGAGCCTGATAGTGTGTCTTTCACATAAATCCACACATTAGGTGAAATGGGGGACTGCTGACATTATTGATGAAATAATTCAGATAGAAAACTAGCTATCATCCATTTACTTACTGTAGATGTGGGGGAGTTATCCAGAATGATGTACTTTTTCAGGTTTGGCATCCTGTTCTTTGATCTTCATACTCAAAATCTGTAAATGCATTGCACAATAAAGAACAGAAAATCTCTGCATTTACAGTTGCTGTGATCTCAATAACATTTAAATTTGTGTGATTTTCTTTGTTCTTGAGATAATCAGTATAACAGGGCATTGTTCCCTGCAGTCAAACTGGAATACTAATTAATGTAAATGTTCTTAGAATTCCAATACTGCACAACAGCCAATCATTTTTTTTTACTATTCAGCAGGGTTTGTGAGAAACAAAACAATAAATTTATTGTGAGTAGAAAATGTTATAATTTCAATTGTTAGGGCTTTAAAAATGGTGTCTATGATGTATTTTTTGAGGGAGTAAAAAAGTCAAATTGTGGCATTCTGTCACAGAAGTATCACCTAATTTTTCAAGGATACTGCAGGATTTGAGAACACTGAAATGTCTAGATTCATTCAAAATGTCAGCATCCAGGTGAACTGGACTACAGGGGATGAAAAGAATAAGGGGCCCTTTTACAAAGCCACAGGAGGGCTAACGTGTGAGTAGCACATGTCAAATTGGCACATTGCTGGGGTCATGCATGTGCCCGGTGGTAATTCCAAGTTTGGTGCATGCTGAATCCCGTAGTAGAAAATATTTTTCTATTTTCTACCATGGGGAGGGGGGGGGGGGGCATTTTTCTATTTTGTATCATGGGGGGCATTCTTGGCAGTAATTGGCAGCGCAGTTATGTTGGTGCATGCTGACCGTATGGGTAGCATGTGAGCCCTTACTGCTAGGCCAATGGCTGGTGGTAAGGGCTCAGGCCGTAATAGGCGCATGCTAGATTTAATTTTTGCGCATGTCCATTTCCCGGCCCTTTAAAAAAATGGCCTTTTTCCCCCAACTTTGGAGCCTATTGTATAGAGAAAAATAGGCTTCTACATTCCGTTATAGAATACTAATGTAGCAGTGCAAATGCAGACATATAATTTATACATCACCACTTACACTGTCCATAGAGCAAGACTAATAATCCTGACTCAATTATAGTGTCCTATAATGTATGCACATAACTGTGATCCCTCCTCACACTCTGACCAGCCTCCACCAATATGTATATCCACCTTCAAATTATGTGCCATTGCATATAGGCACCAATTTATAGTATAGTGCTCAGCTATAATATTGACATATATATGTCTATTAGCACACATACTAAATTAGGGGCACTTTTACAAAGGGTTGGGAAGCCCAATGCAGGGTTAGCGCACACTAACCCAGAATTACTGCCGGCCCAATGTGGATGCTAGTGGTAGTTCTGCCTCAAGTGTGTGCCATTTCTGGGGTGCCGAAAATGTTTTTTTATAGTGTGGCGCTAACTCGGCGATAATCGGGCATTGCCGCGAGCTGACCAGTTACCACTGGGTTATTGCAGGAGCCCTTTCCATCACCTCAATAGGTGGCAGTAAATTCTCTCCCTGTATGGCCATGTAGTAAGAATAATCTTACTGCATGGTAATTTTTTTTAGGGGTGTTGCAAAATGCCTAATCACCCACCTGAGGTTACCCTGTGGCCACTTAGAGGGTCTATCCCCAGCACAGCTCAGATCCACCTGCATCTGCTGCTTGTATTCTACATTAGCACCCTCCTCCTACCAACTGGGTCACAACGGACTCTGGGAGAGTCTCCCGTCTCCAATTATCCCATTTCAAGTTTCAAATAAAAACTAGTTACATCGCTATAGGCACTTCCTATTATCTGTGTGCCAAATAAAAGAAAGAGAAGTCTGTCTTCCATAACAGTTTTAAACATAAACATGCACCATCTGCTGGCCAAACAGGAGAAATACACTTCAGACATTTTTAAGACAGGAAAATATCCAATACATTTTACAGGCTTAAAACACAAGGGGCTTTTTACCCGCTGCAGTAAAAGGGCCCTGGTGTGCAGGAAAATGGCCTTCCATAGCACCCTTTTTCCCACAGCTTAATAAGGAGTGGAGGAGTGGCTAGAGCACCAGTCTTGCAATCCAGAGGTGGCCAGTTCAAATCCCACTGCTGCTCCTTGTGATCTTGGGCAAGTCACCTAACCCTCCATTGCCTCAGGTACAAACTTAGATTGTGATCTCTCCTGGGACAGAGAAATATCCAACATACCTGAATGTGACTCACCTTGAGCTACTACTGAAATAGATGTGAGCAAAATCTAAATAAATAAAAGGACCCCATATATCATTGTATTCTGATCATTTAGGTATATTCTTGGCTCTTAAATATTGCTGCCTTTTTTAACAAAAGGTAGCACAGAAAATGCAACTTTGATAGAATTATATGGGCTTAAACACCAGTATAATAAATGATTACATTTGCAGATAAATGATTACATTTGCAGGCAGGGAAAGATATACTTGTGGAGTGGAAGAGGTATTACTCAGACAGCAATAAGAATGACTGGCTTCTAGCTAACTATTTAAATCACACAAAATAGTTCAAGTGGCTGCCCAGGTATTAAAACTAGAGAGATATCATTTATCTCCCTTTATGATTAAAATACTGAAGCAGTTTTGGTAATATTTGGCAGTTATAAATCTCAGAATTATCTAGTTCACATCAGGAATTAGATCACTTTGGAATCAATCTCGTGAAGTGTGTCAAAATTTTGGCACCAAAATTCAGCACGCCATCTTCCTCCATTGTGAGACTTGGTCCTTTTAACACAACTCTCTCTTTTCTGTGTTTTAAACAGTTCACAAATCACAACAGAACAGTGTCTCCTATCCCATGGCTTATTTTCATTTTCTCAGGAGTCTCTCATGAGAGATTTTATCAAAAGCTTTCTAAAAATCTAAATGCACATCAATCTGCTCACCTTTATCCACATGTTTTATTCAAGCCTTCAGAAAAAATATAGCAGATTGGTGAAGCAAGACTTTCCTTGGTTGAATTCATATTGATTTTAGATTTAGATTTATTTCTATTTATAATCTGCCTTTATCCGAGGTGGAGTACAACATAAACATATACAATGATAAAATCAGCCACATAACACTTCAAAACTATGTAAAAAAAAGTCTGCAGGCCAAGTGTAACTGATTCATCAAGATCCCATGTCTAACTGTGAAAGTAAGTGCTGTTGCAATAAACGTTTGTAAACAGACACTTTTTTTTTTTTTTGCCTTCTGAGTGTTAACAGTAACTTATTCTATTCAATTACACCAGCAATGGAATAAATTTTCTTCCTTGTATGCTCCAGTTGGGGAAACATGGTCATATTTGGATAAGCCACATAAAAGGTGCAGTGTAGATTTTTGTACCATTTGCAAAGACTGAATATGCAAAGATGTTAGTTTTAAATATCCCACATTACAATAATCAAGGCCACTTAATACCAAACTTTACAAAACATTTTGGAAATCCACTTGGAAGATTAACAGATGTAGTTTACCCAATAATCACAACTTAAAGTAAGAACTTCTAATGACTTAGAAGGCTGTCAGCATCTAATACTACCCCCAGATTTTTCCTATGTCTTTATGCTACAGAGATATTTAAACATCTCTATCATATCAACCCTCTCCCACCTTTCTTCCAAAGTATACAAACACCACTGACCGTTTTAGAAGCCAGCTTTTGGACTGACTCCATCCTGTTTATATCTTTCTGAAGATGAAGTCTTCAGAACTGTACACAGTACTGTAAATGAGGTCTCACCAGAGACTTATATAGAGGCATTACCACCTCCCCTTTCCTGCTGGCCATTCCTCTCCCTATACACCCAAGAATCTTTCTTGCCTTTAAAAACTATGGTGATCATAGTTTACTGTACATCTGGACTTAGCTTTGGCAGCATCTCTTTGGACGTGGTTTCTATGGTCCCTATATGTTGAGGGAACACATATGCATTGCATAGTGTGCCTGCATTACTGATACCATACTGATGCTTGTGCCAATTCATTCTAAGAAGGGGGAGGGGTCAGCTAGCCTTGCAGTCACAGTGGACAGTACATTGACATTTTCAGCTCAATGTGCTATGGCTGCAATAAAAGCAAATACAATGCAACAGATTATTCAAAAAGGGATGGACAATAAAACTGAGAATGTTATTATGCCCTTACATGGTTCTCTGGTGCGACTGCATCTGGAGTATTGTATGCATTTCTTGTCACCCTATCTCAAAAAGTGCATTGCAGAACTCCAAAAGGTTCTGAGAAAAGTAACAAAAATGGTAAAGAACACTTCTCCTATGAAGAAAACTAAACAGGAAAGAGTAAATACTACTACTACTTAACATTTCTATAGTGCTACTAGACGTACATAGCACTGTACACTTGAACAGGAAGAGACAGTCCCTGCTCGACAGAGCTTACAATCTAATTAGGACAGACAAACAGGACAAACAAGAGATAAGGGAATATTAAGGTGAGGATGATAAAATAAGGGTTCTGAACACGTGAATAAGGGTTAGGAGTTAAAAGCAGCATCAAAAAGGTGGGCTTTTAGCTTAGATTTGAAGACAGCCAGAGATGGAGCTTGACGTACCGGCTCAGGAAGTCTGTTCCAGGCATATGGTGCAGCAAGATAAAAGGAACAGAGTCTGAAGTTAGCAGTGGAGGAGAAGGATGCAGATAAGAGAGATTTACCCAGTGAACGGAGTTCCCGGGGAGGAATGTAGGGAGAGATGAGAGTGGAGAGGTACTAAGGAGCTGCAGAGTGAATGCACTTATAGGTCAATAAGAGGAGTTTGAACTGTGTGCGGAAACGGATAGGAAGCCAGTGAAGTGACTTGAGGAGAGGGCTAATATGAGCATAACGACACTGGCGGAATATTAGTCATGCAGCAGAATTTTGAACAGATTGAAGAGGAGAGAGATGGCTAAGTGGGAGACCTGTGAGAAGCAAGTTGCAATAGTCTAAGCGAGAGGTGATAAGAGTGTGGATGAGGGTTCTGGTAGTGTGCTCAGAAAGGAAAGGGCACATTTTGGTGATATTGTAGAGAAAGAATCAACAGGTTTTAGCAGTCTAGGCATTCAATAAAACTACAAAGTAGTAAATTTAAAATGAATCTGAGAAAATATTTCTTCACTCAACGTGTAATTAAACTCTGGAATTCGTTGCCATAGAATGTGGTAAAAGCAGTTAGCTTAGCGGGGTTTAAAAAAGGGTTGGATAGCTTCCTAAAAGAAAAGTCCATAAGCCATTATTAAAATGGACTTGGGAAAATCCACTGTTTATTTCTAGGATAAGTAACATAAAATGTATTGTATTGTTTTGGGATCTTGCCAGGTACTTGTGACCTGGATTGGTCACTGTTAGAAACAGGATACTGGACTTGATGGACCTTCGGTCTGTCCCAGTTTGGCAACACTTATGTACTTATGCACTTAAGACTGCATGATCCGAAGCAACATGGTTTCACTAGAGGCAGGTCTTATCAGACAATCTAATTAATTTCTTTGACTGGGTGTCCAGAGAGTTGAATCTAGGGAGAATGCTAGATGTGTATTTAGATTTTAGCAAAGCTTTTGACATGGTTCCACATAGACAACTAATAAATAAACTGAGTGCCCTTGGAATGGGCCCTAAAGTGACTGACTGGGTTTGGAGCTGGTTGCGTGGAAGTCGAGAAATGAAGTGGTAAGCGAAGGTCTCTCTGTGGATGATACCAAAATCTGCAATAAGGTACACTTCCCTGATGGTGTGGATAAAATAAGGAGGGACTTAGCAAAGCCAGAAGAATGGTCCAGAATTTGGCAGCTAATATTTAATGCAAACAAAATGCAGGGTCATACATTTGAGCTGCAAACATTTGAGGGAACAGTACTGTTTAGGGGATAAAGACCTTTTGTGCACAAAAGAGGAGTGGGACTTGGGTGTGATCATATGTGATGACCTTAAGTTGACCAAACAGAAAAGGTGATGGCAAAAGATTGGGTGCATAGGAAGAGGAATGGCCAGTAGGAAAAAGGAGATGATGATGCCCCTGATTAAGACACCTCATTTAGAATATTGTGCACATTTCTGAAGACCGAACCTTCCAAAAAAAACAGGATGGAGTTGGTCAAGAGGGTAGCTAATAAAATGGTCAGTGTTCTTTGTCATAAAGAGTTCAGTATATATACTTTGAAAAAAAGGCAGGAGAGGGGACACACAAGGGAGATATTTGAATAAATATATGGTATAAATGCACAGGAGGTGTCTCAACTGAAAGAAAGTTCTGGAATGGGGGGCATAGGATGAAGGTGAAAGGGGATAGACTCAGAAGTTTCGTGAGAAAATACTTCTTTATAGAAAGAAAGGAGAATTCATGATATGGCCTCCCTGTGGAGGTAGTGGAGATGAAATCTATCTGAATTGAACAAAGCTTGGGACAAGTACATAGAATCTCTATGGGAGTAAAAGGGAGAGCAGATAGTATGGTTGGGCAGACTGGATAGGCTATGGTCTTTATCTACCTTCATTTTTATTTGTTTCTATGTTTATATAATGAGAAAAAATTTTGAAAAAAAAGTGCATAGAAAATTATTAGCCAGGTCAAGCCACTGCTCATCCCTGGAAATGAGCTACTATTTAGGTTCTGGTAGGTACTGGTGATTCAGACTGGCCACTATCAGAGACAGAATTCTGGGCTCAGTGGACCTTGGTGTCACACTGCAAGTCTTTTCTTATGTTTGTTTGTTCTTATGCTCTTTCAGAGAGCCTGAAATCTGGTGATTTCTATTTCATTTCTGTCTGTAAATATTTCTTTTGTGAGCTTATGAAACTGCATCAAAGAAACTTACTTGAATGAAGAGACAACAAAGGAAATTATACAATTCATACTTCAGCTGACAAAGAAAAATGAACACAAGAATCTTTAGCTCACAAAAAAAATGGTGCCAAGTACAGAAAGTACATAAAAGTAATTAAATAACTAATAAGAGGGACTCAGAAAAAAAAAAGATAACTGGCTATGTGTTAAATTCTGGTGAATCAGCACAATCAGCAAAGTCCATGATCCGATTAGGGTCAAAAAAATGAAAATATTTACCACTAAGCATAATATTACAACAATAAAGCAATTTTAAATTAAAGCTACCATCCAAGGTTAGAATTTTTGATGCTTTGTTTGGATACCACAAGGAAAATCAGGAAATATATGAACATTTTGCTAGGGCTATACAGCTTGGAGAAGAGACGGCTGAGGGGAGACATGATAGAGGTATATAAAATAATGAGTAGAGTGGAACAGGTGGATGTGAAGCGTCTGTTCACGCTTTCCAAAAATACTAGGACTAGGGGGCATGCGATGAAACTACAGTATAGTAAATTTAAAACAAATCGGAGAAAATTTTTCTTCACCCAACGTGTAATTAAACTCTGGAATTCGTTGCCGGAGAAAGTGGTGAAGGCGGTTAGCTTAGCAGAGTTTAAAAAGGGGTTGGACGGATTCCTAAAGGACAAGTCCATAAACCGCTACTAAACGGACTTGGAAAAATCCAAAATTCCAGGAATAACATGTATAGAATGTTTGTACATTTGGGAAGCTTGCCAGGTGCCCTTGGCCTGGATTGGCCGCTGTCGTGGACAGGATGCTGGGCTCGATGGACCCTTGGTCTTTTCCCAGTATGGCATTACTTATGTACTTATGTACTTATGTACAATATGTCTGAAGTATAATCAAAGTATTGTGCTTCAAGTGGGTTCCTATACAAAGGAAATCACCAATATAGTTCTTTCAGTTTTCATTTTCATACTATCCAGAAATCCAGTCACATTCAGATTTCTGCATGAGTCTCTCTCCTGTTCTTTCAATGAGACACCCTGAGTGATAAATAATGTACCTAGGAGATAGGAAGTACAGTTTCCACTGGCGTCTGTGAAATCTCTTTTAAATATTTTTGTACCCTATCCTTAGGTATTACATGTGGTTTTAGAAAATTTAAAAAAAAAACTCAGATTGGTCCTTCAAAGTTGATGTTCCAGATATTCTAGCTTATGTTATACCATCTCCTTATCCCTCACATTAGCAACACTGAAACTCTTTAAATAACTTATCAGTGTATGTGATTAGAAAGGAATTTTATACTATGAAAAAATTAAGAAGGATTAGGTCAAACTTCAATTTTTATATTTTTAGAATAATGGTGCAGTCCTTACTTTTATCGCAGATGGATTATTACAATGCAATATTTGTGGGTTTATCTGAAGGTCTGTTTAAAAAATTACAGACATTTAAAAATACAGCGGCAAGACTCAGGGGCCCTTTTACTAAGCCGTGTAAGTGCCTACACATGCCAACATGCGCCAATTCTGAGTTACCACCCGGCTACTTTCTGGCCCTTGCGGTAATTTCATTTTTGGCGCGTGTATGCTACGCAGATCCGGAAAATATTTTTTATTTTGTAGAGCATGTCGGCTATCCGTGTCAAGTGGCGTTTGATGCGTGGAGGTCATTACTGCCCGGTTACCATGTGAGACTTTACCACTAGGTCAATGGCTGGTGGTAAGGTCTCAGACCCCAAATGGACGCATGGCAATTTTCATTTTGCCACATGTCCATTTTCGGTAAAAATTTTAAAAAGGCATTTTTTACAGGTGCGCTAAAAAAATGATTCTGTGTGCGCCCAAAACACGCGTCTACACAACCGCAGGCCACTATTTTTCAATCATCTAAATATGAATCAGCTGTTCCATTGTTGTTGACTCTTCATTGGCTTCCCATTAGGGCTCAAATTATTTTCAAGTTATGTGTTATGACCTTTCTTATTTTTATGGAATATCTGTCTGATCTTGTTAATCTTACATGGAAACATATATCCTTGTCTGACAGGCTTCCAGTATTGCTACAATACCCTAGTCCTAAAGGAATAATATATAGAACTGTGTTTAATGTTTTCTTTTTTTTCTTTTCAGTCAGTAAAATGGTGGAATACTCTTCCTTTAAAAATTAAAACAATTACTTAATACAAATTATTTAGGTGTCGCGTGCACGAGGACCTTTGCACACTGTCAGGCTTCTTCCCCGGGAGCACTGGTTTCGTGAGTCCTTGGACCACTACCGTGGAGCGGCAGTGGCAGGCAAGATCACCTACAAGGTAGAGATAAGACAAGACTGGACCGGAACTCCGGACTGGAGTTCTACACTGGAACACTCGGAACTGGAACGCACCGGACAGGTGCGCACTGGAGTGGGGCCCGCTGGACTGGACACACTGGAGTGGCCCCACTGGACAGGAACATACAGGAGTGAAACCCGCTGGACTGGAACACACTGGAGCGGAACTGGAACACCCTGGACCTAGGCTTCACCTACACTTGACTGCCTTCCCCCTCGGGTTGAGCCCTCAGGTTCTGGCAGCCGGTAGGACTTACAGGAACAGCAGGAATGAAGATCCAGGAGTGCCCCCCGGCACCTAGGAGAAGGCAAGGCAGACAAGCAGGAACTGTCCGGGTTCTGGCAGTCAGCAGGAATCAACACAATGACTAGTAGACTGTACCCAGGCTAATAGGAACGCTATACCCAGGCAACCAGTCATACACAGGAACATACACAGAGCAAACTCAGGAGACTTAGAAAAGCTATACACCAGCTAACAACAAAGCTGTGCCCAAGCTAACAAGTCATGCACTGGAAACATACACAGAGCAAACTCAGGAGACTTAGTAAAGCTATACCCCAGCTAACAACAAAGCTGTGCCCAAGCTAACAAGTCATGCACTGGAAACAGACACAGAGCAAACTCAGAAGACTTAGTAAAGCTATACCCCAGCTAACAACAAAGCTGTGCCCAAGCTAACAAGTCATGCACTGGAAACAGACACAGAGCAAACTCAGAAGACTTAGTAAAGCTATACACCAGCTAACAACAAAGCTGTGCCCAAGCTAACAAGTCATACACAGGAAACAAACACAGAGAACTAGCAGAGCTAGACACAGAAGGGTAGGAAACCCATAGAGCAATAAACACAGAAGGGCTGAAACCCTACAAGCGATAAACACAGAAGGGCTGAAAACCCACAGAAGGGTAGGAGACCCACAGAGCAATAAACACAGAAGGGCTGAAACCCTACAGAGCCATAAACACAGAAGGGCTGAAAACCCACAGAAGGGTAGGAGACCCACAGAGCAATAAACACAGAAGGGCTGAAACCCTACAGAGCCATAAACACAGAAGTGCTGGAAACCCACAAGCGATAAACACAGAAGGGCAGAAAACCCACAGAGCAAAAGACAAGGAAAGCAAACGGTGCTAACAGCACACTAACCTCGGGACCTAAGGCACTGCGGAGGAAATGGCAATGCAAAGGCCAGGACTGTAGTTTCCAAGTCACTAATAAAGCCCTTCAACACCAGAGCCACAGGTGCAGCAATCACCTTGCAACCAAACAGAGGCTTGACACACAAAGCAGTCATCCCATAGGAAGGAACAGCGGGAGCCATCTTGGATACTGGCAAGCAGGAGGAAGCGGCAGCCATCTTGGAAGAGGCAAAGCCCACACAGGTGAGATTCAGTAGGGCAATCAGCACACAGAGCCAGAGAGAAACTAAGACAGAGACAGACACAGAGACAAGCAGAAGCCAGCACAGCCACTGACTCCCAGAAACAGGGTAAGTATGAGGGTGGTCACGGCCACAGACGTGACAGTACCCCCTCCTCAAGACCCCCCTCTCGGTCTCCCTGAGGAGGTCAGGTGTCCAGGGGTAACTGTGGTGAAACCTTCTGATCGGTTTCAACCCCCAGACATGGATCACTGGACTGGAAGTCACAAAGAAGTTCAAAACTGGCAGACAGGAGCGGAACTTGTCAACAGGAGGCTCCTTCCAATCACCGCTGGGCCAACTCAGGAACTTGGATGCATCAAGAGGAACCACATTCAAAAGGCACCCTTCTCCGAGGGAACCCAGACTGAACTCAGGAAGCAAACCGAGACTGGGACCCGGACTAGAGTCAAAAAGCAAACCGGGCCTGGGACCCAGGCGGGCGTCAGAAGCTTGACTGGAACTGGAACTCAGAGCAGGCTCAGCATCTTGGCTGGAAGTGGAACTAGGAACGGACTCAGCATCTTGGCTGGAACTGGAGCTCGGAGCAGGGTCAGCATCTTGGCTGGAACTGGAGCTCGGAGCAGGGTCAGCATCTTGGCTGGAAGTGGAACTTGGAACGGACTCAGCATCTTGGCTGGAACTGGAGCTCGGAGCAGGGTCAGCATCTTGGCCGAAACTGGAACTTGGAACTGGCTCAGCATCTTGGCTGGAACTGGAACTCGGAGCAGGGTCAGCATCTTGGCTGGAACTGGAACTTGGAACAGACTCAGCATCTTGGCTGGAACTGGAGCTCGGAGCAGGGTCAGCATCTTGGCTGGAACTGGAACTTGGAACTGGCTCAGCATCTTGGCTGGAACTGGAGCTCGGAGCAGGGTCAGCATCTTGGCTGGAACTGGAACTTGGAACTGGCTCAGCATCTTGGCTGGAACTGGAGCTCGGAGCAGGGTCAGCATCTTGGCTGCAACTGGAACTTGGAACAGACTCAGCATCTTGGCTGGAACTGGAACTTGGAAGAGATTCAGCTGCAGGGCTGGACGCACCCCTCTGGCCGGACTGGGACGTCTCTCTAACATTAGCTTCAGGCGGCGTCTGCCGAGCAGGGTTCAAGAGGAGACGGCCCTGGTATCCCCAGAGCATGCTAGCAGGCTGAAATGCAGAAAATGGGTTTCTCCGGGCCCCAAGCCGTTGAACACACCTTCTCTCAGCTATTGCTTCGGAGGTCTTCTCCCAGGCTGAATCAAAACAAGGTCTCTCATAGTCCTCTTGGAACGTCATCTCATCCTCAAGAGCAGACTCAATATCTTGGCTGACCTCTGCACTCGGTGCAGATTCAGCATCTTGACTGGAACTACAACTCGATCCAGACTCAGCATCTTGGCTGGAACTGGAACTTGGAACAGAAGTTGAACCGGGACTGGGACCCGGACTGGAATCAGAGTCTTGACTGGCAGGGCCCCTCAAACTGGACTCAGGAGCTTGGCTGGGAGCGCCCCGCGAACTGGACTTTAACTGAGGCTCGGTCTGAAGCACCACTCGAACTGGCCTTAGGAGCTTGATAGGAGGTGCCCTCTGGATTGGAAGCGGAGGTGCCACCTGAACCACCCTGTGGACTGGCATCGGAGGCTTGGTTAGAAGCCCCCCTCGAACTGGACTCAGTGGCTTGACTGGACGGGTCACTTGAACAAGAACCGGAGACTGGACCCGAAGCGCCACTTGCACAGGAATCTGAGGCTCCATCGAAGGCTTCCCTCGGACTGGACTCGGAGACTTCAAAGGGCGTGCCACTTGAACGAGGACTGGAGGCTCGACCTGGAGCGCCACTTGCATAGGAATCTGAGGCTCCATCGAAAGCCTCCCTCGGACTGGCCTCGGAGCCTTAAGTGGCATCGTTACTT